>NC_056751.1:539969667-540249507 GCF_019279795.1 Protopterus annectens | reverse complement strand
GTTGTAATTGAACAGGGCACTCAGATGTGATGCCACTTCACTTTGTAGTTCATGTAGAACACATCCAGGGATATTGTCACGTCCCATGGAAGCTGTATTCTTGGCATTGGACAATGCAGCTTTAACCTGTGCTGCAGTAATGCAGGGTGCCTGGCATTCCTCTGGTATTGTGATTGGTCCTTTAGGGTGTGAGAGAAGGGTAAGGTTGGCACTAATTCTGTTGGCCAGTATGTTGGCAATATCTGTTGTTCAGTTTAGGAGGTACCATTGTGCAGTAACTCAGAGCAAACCTGGGTATTGCTGTGGAGATTCTTGATATAACTGTAGAAGGCTTTATGGTTGTTTTAGTGTCTGCTTTGGTTGTTTTTAGTGTCTGCCACAATTCTGCCTTCATAGTTGGCTTTAGAGGTTTTGATGAGGGATCTCAACTTTTTGTTGAGGCTAATAAGGGAGTTTTTCCAGTCTTGGGACTTCACCTTTTTTTGCAATAGTTTCTTCCTTCTGTTATAGAGTTTATTAATGGCAGGGACGACCAGATTGGCTTCCTTTTTTTTTTTTTTTTTTTTTTGGAGGAGATCATCTTGGATCTGTTGGATATGGCTAGTTCTATGCATTTATGTATGTGTTCGTACAGTGCATTGATGTATGATTTGGCTGCCGTGCATCTATTTTCCATTGACATGGGTGCAGTGAAGTTAGCCACCTCTGTTTTTAGGAGCCCAAAGGCAGCTTTGGAGAAGTTTTTCAAGGTGAGTACCTTTGCGAGGGGTGTGGGTGAGATGTGGATTTCCATGGTGATTAGTTTGTGGTCTGCTCTAACCAGGGAGGAATTGACTATTGATATAGGGCAACGGTTGCCCATGTTAGTGATAACCAGGTCAAGGATTTGCATCCTCTAGTGGGGGTAAATCCAGGGCATTGCAATTGAATTCCAGGAAGCGTTGGGCCAGTGTTTTTGTTCATGAGTAGTTTTCCCAGTTGATGGAGGGGTAGTTGAAGTCACCTAGTATGAGAATGTTGGGTTGGACCCTAATAGTTTACAGGGTGCTTAGGCATGTGGAGTGAGAATCTTAGGCCATGGTTGGGGACCTATAGCAGGCTACGACCTGAATCGCCATCTTATCCAATGAACATGACACGTAGAATGTGTTTTCAAATATATAGGTCTTGTGTTATAAAGAAGGAATCACATAGACAGTTTGTGAACAGTGATGCATATGCATATATTAGCAAATCTCCAAAAGATGTATAGCTGATCCACAGAAAGGAGGCCTGCAGAGGTGCACAAAGCTCTCCATATAGAAAAATACAGCATTTTGAAAAGTTGCATTGACTACGAATAGTAAAATCTTGAAGACACTATAGTTTTTCCAAAGGAAGTATATACCTATGAATTAATTTTGTTGAGATGATATGATCGAGTTTCTCAAAACTCAAACTTTGAAAAATAACATAAATATACGATTTTTGTTTTACCCCCTACAGCTTCTGCATGTTATACATACATACCAATCCTGAGATCGCACGATAGTGGGATAAAGGGTAAATTCTCTGATACTCACTGTACCCGTGATCTCGTTTCAAAGGCTTCAAGTTTTTGGAAACTTGATCATATTGTCTCAATCAATATGAATTCTGAGTTTCTGAAAATTGAAGTATCTAATACGGCCACAAATTTATATATTTTGTAGCATACAATTTGTATTATGGATTAGGTGATGTTAACTTCTATAAAACATATTAAGATAGTAGTCATAAAAACAATTGATTGACCACAACTGCAGAAAAATAGCACTGAACTAATAATTGCATATTCCCTGATGGGTTATCTTTAACTATTTAACACAAAAGCTTTATGTTGTTGTTGTGTCTTTCGGCTTTTCCCGGTTAGGGGTCGCCACAGCAGACCTCCGGTCCGCTAATGATTGGCAGTAGAATTTTACGTGCTGGCTTGCCGGGCCTAACACACAACCTTCAATGAAGGAATGCCCATTCACGCATGTCGCCACACAGAAGACGCTCTAACTGAGAATCGAACGAGCAACGTCTAACTGTGAGGCGACAACGCTACCGCAGCACCACCACCGCAGTAATAACACAAAAGCTTTATAAAATTTTTTAAGTATTTTCATATATTCTACATTCTGAATATTTATAGCTCATCATATTTCTTATTATCTTCAGTTGATATATTTTTTCTAAAGCAGTTACTGGGGCATTTTTATGTTCACCTTTAAGTACACTGTTTCAGAACCAACAATGTTTAGTGTAAACAGATACTTCTTTTATAGAAAATAAAGACAAAAATAAAATGTGTTGCTTCTCAGATTCAGAATTCTAGCAAATTTATAGCAGACCTCTGAGGGAAATTTTCAAAAGATCACTCACTAGTGTAGCAATCCATGGATTTCCAGGCCTGTTATCTTAATACTAATGGCAAGAATGTCATGGAGAAAATCCTGATAGGAAGGCTGGTAACATTTCTAGGGAATATCATGGTTTAATCTCCCTGTAGACATACAAGAAAAAATGGACTCATTTTTACCTGAGTTGCAGGTGTACATGTCAGGAGAATACCAGTATATGTAGTTCATCTGGAATTCAGCTGGACTGTTGGCATCATAGACTAGCTTAAACACATGCCTTATTGAAATTTGCAATTAATGCTTGTGTTTACATTGACTATAATATGGTGAAGAATAACAGACTTTAAATTTCTGCCACTGTTTATATGACTCCATAATGCCTTACATTATCTTGTAACTATTATTTTGGATTAGAAGAGCTGTATCACATTTTTAATAGATTGAGAATATTTTGTTTGAATAGGTTAAATATAACTCTTCATTTATAGTTAGTCTCTAGGTTGCAGTAGACCTTATCTGATAAGTGTCAGTGCCTCACTTAGAACCTGCAAAAACAAATATGTTCAGTGTGATGAATGTTACTGATATGAATAAATGAATCTGAAGCATGTATGTTCATGTATATCATGATCTACATAAGTAAGTAACATTTATAAATGCTTACAGTGCATCTTCATGAATTTGAAATTGATTGTACTGATGTTGACAGATGCTCATTCAAAAAGAATAAGGGCGAGTGTTGTATATTCACATTTTCATTTTTTGTTTTCATTAGCTCAAACAACGACAACTAAACGCACAAAAAGAACTACAAGTAAGACTGCTGTTTATTTAATTAACACTTTACACTTACATTGCATCATTTGTGTGTTAAGTCGTTTTCTGTAAAGTAGAAAATGTCTTTATACTGAAGAAAAGAGATCTCTCTGTTCTTAGTTGTTTGTAAAAAGAAAAATATCATTATATGTGAAATGGTGCAGGCTCAGGTATATGATTTGCATTATTTATTAGATGAAGACACGTTTGTATAAAACGTATTGAGATATGAGTCTGAAAAACAGAACTAATCATCCACAGCTGAAGAGTAACATCACTTCACAAACATATTGTGTATTTTTGATGGCTTATGTTTAACACAACAGCTTTGTAACATTTTAAAATTATTTTCATATACTGCACATTCTGTTTTTATACAATTCACTTTATTTCATGTTATTATTATCTAATATATATTTTCTAAAGCAGTTGTTAAGCCTAATTAATGTTCACTTTAAAAGCACAATGTTTCAGAGCAGAAAGAAATCCAGGGATCCCCAGGCCTTTTATCTTAGTATTAATGGCAAGAATGTCATGGAGAGAATCCCAAAAGGAAGGCGGGTGCCATTTCTACAAAAGAGCATTGATTCATAGCCCTGTGGATTCTGTTTTTGACTGGTTTGCAGCTGAACCTGACAGAGAGTAAACTAGTAAATGTAGTATCTGAAGTAGTTACTTCATTTGCTCTGCAACCTGTGGGTATTGGATCCGATCTCAGATCCAAGAGGGGGTGGATCCGGAAACCCTCGAGGGAGAGCTAGCCAGCTTAGATGGCGGGGCTGAGGGTTGAGTTTCAGCCCACCTTTTTTGAGACCAGTGTCTCTCCTTATCTTTGTGCCTCTTCTCTTTAGAGGAAGAGGCACCAGAGTCCCCCGAGGCCACCCCCAGGCATAAAACGCACTGAGTGTGGCCATCAGCAGGAGAAAGCTTATGGCCACACTCAGTACATTTTGAAAAAACGGCCTTGGGCCCTTCAGCCATTACCACAAATACGCGCACACCCAAACACTAAGTGGGGGAGGGGTGAACACAGAAAACTAACACTAGTACACACAAAAAAAAAAAAAATATTTAACTAACTATACTGTCTATAGGGACACTAAACAAACACAACAATCAAAGTCTGAGAAAAGCTGTTCTCTAAGAGAAAAAGGAACAGTCTCACCAATTTAGCTAAGGAGCTCTTCAAAAAGTAGCTGTCTTCAGCCGCGGCAAAAACGATCTGAGGTAATACAGTTAGTGGCAGGGGATTGTGGGTAGGGGGAGGAGCTAGGAGCTTGGATCTTGTAGCTTGTGAAGCTGCCGGCTCGGATCCGATCTCGGATCCGATACCCACAGGTTGCAGACAAATGAAGTACCTACTCAGATGGAATGTTATGGTGAGTACATAACTTCTTTTTACATGGACTTCAGCAGAGCTACTGACTTGGTTCTACACAGAAGGTTGAGAAGGAGGGAACAGTAAACCAGTTCTTGTCAGGTAGATGTGAAGAGGTTGTTCTAAACAAGGAGGACAGATAAGGAAGGAGGAGGCACTAACTCGGTTGGAGTAGGACCAAGACTGAGGAAAAGGATGGATGCACAGCTGATTGTTAAGATATAGAGTGATTTGGTGAAATGGACAGTGTGAAAGCGACAGAGTAACACAGGGCATACCTCTCAACCGTCCCTAATTTTCAGGGACGTCCCTGATTTTGACACAAATTTTTGCTTTCCCCTCTGAATCCCTCCTAAAACTACTGACTTTGGGCACAAAGGTGGTGAATTACACTTAATGAATAATGACAATAATTAGGAGTTATTCACTTCTTTTACTTCAGAATAGGTGTATCAATTCATATGCTCTGATTCTGTCAATGTTTCAACTTAATTGCACTAATATTTTAAGTGTCCCTGATTGTCCCTGATTCTGTTCAGATTTGTCCCTGATTGGTTGAGAGGTCTGACACAGGGTCTTCTCTTTTGCCCAGTACCTTAATATGTTTGCCTTAGACATATCTGAAGGAAAAGAGAACAGGCTCAAACTCTAAGCTGATGACACAAAGACTGATGCAGCAGTGGATGGTGTGAAAAAGTTTAGCAAAGCCTCTGGAAATGCTAAATATATGTGCAGGAAGACAGCAGATGAGGTTCAGTGCAAAGAAATGCAAAGTGCTACACTTACACCACAACAACCTTGGTGTGAAGTTTCTGCTAGAGTGAGTGAGTGGAACGAACAATGACAGAGCAGACAGAGTATCTATGGGGATTGAATGAACCAACAAAAATGCAGTGGAAAGACAGTGGCAGCAAAAAAGCAGAATGCTTGGATGTTTTTTTCAAGTTGATATATAGCAGGAGCAAAGAGGTTATCTTCTCGTCTATGGGGTCTTGCACAGATGACATGTTGGATACTGCATGTAGTTCTGGAGGCTACATAATGAGACAGTTTACTAAAAGGAATCTAGAAGAAAGCTAACTGAAAAAGGTGGGTTTGGACAGGGTGGATCATGTCCAGTGTCTAGAAGGAAACAGGGCTTTTCTCTTGTAAGACCTAAAGAACGGAGGAACATGATACCAGTACACAAGTTCTTCACAAGTAGAAGTGAAGTGTTTTTTTCCAAACAAGAACTGACAAGAAAGGACGACACATAGCCATGCATTGTATGGACTAGTTACTTCCTAGATCTTCAAATATACTTTTTCACAGGGTCTGTAATGAGCCTATGGAATCACCTATGAGAGTGGCCAGGTGAGAGTGGAAGCAATACAGACTTTCAAATGGGCATTAGACAGGTGGAAAAGGGGTATGGGGAAAAGGTAGAGATGGAGCCGAGGTATAAAAATACACTTAAAAATATGCCTAGGTAAGCTATATGTCTCCTTCTACATAAGCAAATGCAATGTAATTCTTGGGTTCCTATTAATTTGATGAAGCTTTAGCTTTTCAAACTGCATAAGATCGACAGCTAAAGATCAAAACAGCCAAACCGCGAACATCCAGCTAAGCATATTTTTTCTCAGGGAAAGAATTTGCTTGGCCGTTAATTGTGCCCTTTCCCAGATGTGGAGCAATCCCGAAGTTAGTATATTTAGTTAGGGGGGAGTGGAGGGTGAAGCCCCCCCGACTTAATTCAGGCTGAAATGTTTTTGTTTTGTGTAACAGCCAAGCAAATTCTTTCCATTGGAAAAAATTCACTTAGCTGATCGCTGTTTGAACGTTTTGATTTTTAGCCGTCTATCTTTTGTAGTTCAACAAGCTACAGTTTCGTCAAATTAATATGGGGCCCTAATTCTCTGCCGAACAAAAATTATCAATTATTTTCAGTTATTTTCATCCTGGTCTGTTTTAACTACACTGAAGTATTCCCTTTATATGCTCCCTATAGACTACATCTGTATTTCTTGTCCAGTTTTCATGAACATACACAGAACGTGTTTTCAAAATATAGGACTTGTGTTGTAAAAAATTAATCACAGCTAAGATTTGTGAACAGTGATACATATATTAGTAAATCTCCAAAAGATGGATAACTGCTCATAAAAGAAGCCAGCAGAGGGGCACAATGCTATCCATATTGAAAAATACAGCATTTTGAAAAGTTGCATTGGTTACCCATAGTAAAATCTTGAAGATACTATATTTTTCCAAAGGAAGTATATATTTATGAATTCATATTGTTGAGATGATATGACTGAGTTTCCAAAACATAAAAAACATAAATCTACCTTTTTTCTTTACCCCCCCCCCCTACAGCCCCTGCATATTATACTTAGGTTTGCTTTGAAAACAGGGAAACTGCATCAGTCAACTGGCATATGGTCGACTTGCAGATTACCAGGTTAGCATAATGTCGACCCAAAATCGATCGACTTAGACCTACACTATCCATCCGCTGTAGTTTATCGTTTGGGTTCGACATTGTGGAGGGAGGTCGCATTTATTGAGGAACAGGGAATTAGCCCATTTCCTCACTGTAGTCCGATCTCGGAGTTGGCATATTTATTGTGCAGGGGGTGTGTGGGGCGTAGCCCTGCTGCAGAATTATAGAAGTAACATACTGTTAACTGTAGAGTTCAATGCTATGTTGAATACCATCGAACCATGGTGGTCGATGTATTCATTTTTGGTTTGCTTTACTATTCAGAATTTATTATTCAGCATTTCGGGTCGACATTTTATACAAGCCAACCGAAGCTGATTCGAAATTTCAATAGTAAACCTTATACATATATACAAATTCCAAGATCGCACTACAGTGGGGAAAATAGTAAATTCTCTGATCCTCACTGTAACATAATCTCCATTCAAAAGCTTAAAGTTTTTGGAAACTCGATCATATGATCTCAATCAGTATGAATTTTGAGTTTTAAAAATGGAAGTAACTGATAGGGACACAAATTTGTACATGCTCTGGCATACAATTTGTATTATGGATTAGTTGATGGTAAACTTCTCTAAAACATATTAAGATATTACTCAAAAAAACAGAATTGATTGACAACTGCAGAAGAACAGAACTGCACTAACTGTATATTGTCTGATTTGTTATTTTTAACCATTTAACAGAAAAGCTTTATAACATTTTTAAATTATTTTCATATGTTCTGGATTCTGTATATTTATAACTCCACATATTTCATATTATCTTCAGTTAATATCTCTTTTCTAAAGCAGTTACTGAGCCATTTTTGTGTTCACATTTTAGTACACTGTTTCAGAACAAATGTTTAGTGTAAACAGATTCTTCTTTTATAAAAAATAAACACAAAGATAAAATGGATTTCTTCTCAGACTCACAATTCTAGCAAATGTATAGCAGACCGCTGAGTGGCATTTTCAGAAGAACACTTACTAGTGTAGAACTCCATGGATCTCCATGCCTGTCATCTTAGTAGAAATGGCAGGAACATCATGGAGAAATCCTGAGAGGAAGGCTGGTAACCTTTCTAGGCAATGTCATGTTTTCAACTCCCTGTAGACCTGTCAGACAAAATGGACTCATTTTTAACTGGTTTGCAGGTGTACATCTTGGGAGAATACTTGCATCTGTAGTTCATCTGGAATTCAGCAAGACCCTTGGCATCAAACACAAAAAAGCTTAAACACATGCCTTCTTAACATTTTCAGTTAGAGCTGAAGTGTTTACACTTACTATAATATGGTGAAGAATAACAGAATTTAAATTTGTGGCATTGTTTATATAAATCCTTAAATTATCATGTAACTATTATGTTGGAATAGAAGATCTGTATTACATTTTTAAAAGATGGAGAATATTTTATTTGAATAGGTTATATATAATTCTTCCCTACATTGCAGTAGACCTTTTCTGATAACAAATTGTCAGTGTCTCATGTAGAACCTGCATAAACAAATAAGATCAGTACTTTGCCAAGTGTGATGAATGTTACTGATTTGAATAAATGAATCGGAAGCATGTATGTAAATGTGTCTCAAGATCCACATAAAGTAACATTTATAAATGTGTACAGTGCATCTTCATGAATTTGAAATTGATTGTACTGATGTTGACATTAGATGTTCATTCAAAAAGAATAAGGGTGAATGTTGCATATTCACATTTTCATTTTTTTGTTTTCTTTAATAGCTAAAACAATGACAACTAAACCCACACTAGGAACTACACACAAGACTGCTGTTTATTTAATTAACACTACACTTACATTGCATCATTTGTGTGTTAAGTAGTTTTCTGTAAAGTAAAAAATGTCTTTATACTGAAGAAAAGAGAACTCTTTGTCCTTCGTTACTATAGAACTCTTTGTCCTTCGTTACTATAGAACTCTTTGTCCTTCGTTACTATAGAACTTGTCTTGGAGGCTCAAAGTTCTTAAACATTTGTAAAAAGAAAAATAGCATTTTATATGAAA
This sequence comes from Protopterus annectens, assembly GCF_019279795.1. NCBI lineage: Eukaryota > Metazoa > Chordata > Ceratodontiformes > Protopteridae > Protopterus > Protopterus annectens. The sequence continues at coordinate 540,240,451 of NC_056751.1, read as the reverse complement.
CTGTGCAGGCTCTGGTATATGATTTGCATTATGTATTAAATGAAGGCACATTTCTATAAAACATATTGAGATACAAGTCTGAAAAACAGAACTGATCATGATCACCCAGAGCTGCAGAGTAACATCACTTCACTAATTGTGTATTTTTTATGGATTATAGTCATTACAACAGCTTTGTAACATTTTAAAATTATTCTCATACGCTGCACATTCTGTATTTATAGAAGTGATTGTATATCAAATTACTGTTAGATATTATATCCTTTCTAAAGTAGTTAGTAAGCCTTGTTTATGTTCACTTTAACAGTGCAATGTTACAGAGCAGAAAAAAAATCTTGTGATCTCTAGGCCTCTTATCATAATATTAATGGCAAGAATGTCATGGGGAGAATCCAAAAAGGAAGGCTGGTGGGATTTCTACAAAAGAGCATTGGTTCATAGCCGTGTGGATTCTGTTTTTGACTGGTTTGCAGCTGAACTTGACAGAAAGTAACTAGTAAATGTAGTTTACCTGGACTTCAGCAGAGCTACTGACTTGGTTCTACACAGGAGGTTGAGAAAGAGAGAACAATACGGCAGTTCTTGTCATGTAGATGTGAAGAGGTCTTTTTAAGCAAAAGGACAGACAAGCAAGGAGGAGGCACTAATTGGGTGGGAGTAGGACCAAGACTGAAGAAATGGATGAATGCACAGCTGATTGGTAAAGTACAGAGGATTCAGATGATTTTGGTGAAATGGACAATGCTGAGACATTAGGAAAGTGAAAAGTAAAGTAACACAATGACTTATCTTTGTACGAGTACTTTATATGTATTTACTTAGACATATGTAAAGGAAAAGAGAGCAGGCTCAAACTCTAAGCTGAAGGTACAAAGACAAATACACCAGTGGATGCTGTGGAAAAGTTTAGCAAATCATCTGGAAATGCTAAACATATGTGCAGAAAGACACCAGATGAGGTTCAGTGCAAAGAAATCCCAAGTGCTACACTTACACCACAACAACCTTGGTGTCAAGTTTCAGCTACAGTGAGTGGAAGTAATAGTGACAGAGCAGATAGAGTATTCATGGGGATTGACTGCACCATCAAAAATGCAGTGGAAAGAGAGTGGGGGCAATAAACAGAATGTTTGAATGATTTTTCAGGTTGATATATAGCAGCAGTAAAGAGGTTATCTCCTAGTCTATATGGCCTTGCTCACACCTCATCTTGGATACTGCATGTAGGTTTGGAGGCTGCCTACTGAAAAAGACATCAGTTTGCTGAAATGAATCTAGAAGAAAGCTAACTGAAAATGGTGGGTTTTGGATAGGGTGGATTATGTTCAGTGACTATAAGGAAACAGGGCTCTCCTCTTTTAAGACCTGAAGAATGGAGGAACATGATACAATTACACAAGTCCTTCTCAGGTAGAAGTGATGAGGTATTTTCTAAACAAGGAGAGGCAGGGAAGGAGGAGGGACAGGAACACATTGTATGGACTAGTTACTTCCTTGATCTTCAGAGGTACTTTTTTCCAGGGACTCTAATTGCCTATGGGATGGACTTCAGAGTTGCAGGGTGAGTATGGAAGCAATGCAAGCTTTCAAGGGGCCATTAGAAAGGTGGAATAAGGGTAAGGGAAAAGGAAGAGATGGAGCTGAGGTACAAAAATACACTTAAAATATGACTAGATAAGCTCTGTCTCTCCTACCTAAGCAAATGTAATGGCCAATTCTTTTCTGCTGTGTTCATCCCTGCCATTCTGGTCTGTTTTCACTACACCGAAGTATTCCCTTTAGATGATCTGTATAGACTGCATGTTCATAGGTAGGTACTAGGCTATCGGCCCAAGGGTCTACGTAAGTCTAGCCAACAAGGTTCCCTGGCTTACACCACCCAAAAAGTTATTTTCCTGGGCCACTGTCGAGTAGAGACACAGAAGTGATCCCTTGGGTGTATTTCCTATTTCCCATCCACTCATTAAGATTTTTCTTGAAGAGTGCTAATGAAGAACTTTGCTTGACACAGATGGGTAGCCTGTTCCAAAGTATGGGAAGTCTCTGGGACAGTAATCTATCCCTCCAGCATGTCTTGTTTATTGTGGTGACAAGTTTAGGTCCCTAGAGTGTGTAGCTCGGAGGGACTGGGATTTTTTTGGTGTAGCATGTCCAACAGCTCTGGGTTTGACATAGCTTTATATGTTAGGCAGAGATCACCTCGGAGTAGGCGATATGCCATGGAGAAAAGCTGGAGTTTTATAAGGTGGTCAGTGTAGGGCATTTGTTTGAGGCCAGTAATCCTCTTTGTGAGGTACTTCTGTGGCCTTTCCAGCTGCTGCAGATGTCTTGTGAGGTACATTCCAAAAGGGGCATTGTACTCTATAATGGGTCTAATGAGTGTCGAGTAGAGGGGAACAATGACCTCTTTTTTCCTGGATGAGAAACCTTTTATGATGTGTGCCACGTAGAAGGACTTCCTGACTACTGTGGCGATGTGACTATCAAAGGAGAGACTACTGTCCACCTGAGTCCCAAGGTCTCTTATCACGCATTCGGTGTTAAGTAGATGTGGTAGTTCATAGGTACAGAGTTTTTACCAAAAGGGATGACACTGCACTTTTTGGCATTGACCTTGAGGCCATGGCTCTGTCACCAGGCATCTGTCTTAGTGAGGCCCTTCTGTAGGATGTCCGCATTATTTGAGGACTTGACTATGGATCCTAGTTTGCAGTCATTAGGCAGAGGCCTTCTGTGTTAGCCTGTACTTCAGAGAAGTAGATAGCAAACAGGAGAGGTCCCAGGACGGAACCCTGTGGTACTCCACTTGTCACTGCTTTGAGGTCAGGTTTGGAGTCTGCAACTTTTACAGTGTGGGTTCTGCCAGTGAGCCAATTGGCAACCCATCTAGTGATGTAGGGATTTATACCTAGTTTAGTGAGTTTATCTATAATTCCAGAATGGGGGATGGTATCAAAAGCCTTGGTGATGTCAAGATAGGCTGTGTGAACCATCTTACCCTCATCTACGGCTTTGGTGACTGCCTCAAAGAAGTCGATCAGGTTCAGGAGGCATGATCTGCCTTTCACAAACCCGAACTGGGTGGGATCTAGATTTTGGAGGTTACCAATGTCTTTGTTTATGAGTTCCATGATGATACGTTCCATGGCTTAGCAGGCTAATAGGTCGATAGTTCCCGGGATCAGTGGTGGCTCCCCCTTTGTGGAGTGGGATAACTGTTGCTGTGCGCCATTCAGTGGGCACAAAGCTGGATGCGAGGTTATTATTGAACATGGTGCTTAAGTGGGGAGCCAGTTCATTCTGAAGTTCATGTAAAACTCAGCCTGGGATGTTGTCCGGTCCCATGGATGCTGTGTTTTTGGCTTACCTGCATAGCTGTGATTACAGGGACTCTGCATTCTTCCTGTATAGATATGGGCCCTTTAGGGTGTGAGAGTGGTGGTAAAGTTAGCACTGAACCTATCGGCCAGGATGTTGGCAATATCAGTTGGTTCTGTAATTTTCTTGACTTTGTGCTGTATCTCAGAGCAGCTCTGGGTGTTGCCATCGAGATTCTTGACATAGCTTTAGAATGCTTTGTGGTTGTCCTTGGTATTAGTGGTGATTTTGTTTTTGTAGCTAGCTTTGGAGGATCTAATAAGGGATCTCAGCTTCTTACTGAGGATGACCAGGGAACTCCTCCACTCATGGGATTTTACTTTCTTTTGCAACAGTTTCTTCCTTCTGTTGTACAGTTTGTTTATGGCAGGGGACCACCAGATTGGCTTCCTTTTTTTGGAGGATAGCGTCTTGGTTCTGTTTGTGATAGCTTGATCCATACACTCGTGTAAGTGCTTATAGAGTGCATTTGTGTAGGATTCAGCAGTTGTAACTGTATTGTCCATCTGCATGGGTGTCATGAAGTTCACCACTTCTGTCTTAAGAAGCATGAGTTGGCTTTGGAGAAATTTTTTACTGTGGTTTCCTTAATGGGGGGTGGGGGCGGGATGTGTGGATATCAAGGGTGATTAGCTTATGGTCAGATCGGACTAATGAGGATTTGACTTCAGGTATGGAATACCGGTCACTCATGCTGGCAATGACTAGGTCTAGGATATTGTTGTCTATTTCTTGTGCAGTTTTCATGAACATGATGCATAGAACCTGTTTTCAAAATGTAGGACTAGTGTTATAAAGAAAAAACTACAGTGATGATTTGTGAACGGTGCTGCATATATTACCAAATCCCCAAAAGATGGATAGTAAATCCTCATAAAAGAAGCCTACAGTGGTGCACAAAGCTCAACACATTGAAAAATACAGCATTTTGAAAAGTGGGATTGGCTACCTGTACATTTCTGAAGAGTATAGGCTTTCTCAAGAAAATATATATCTATGAATTGCTGTGACTGTTACCAAAATAGAAATAATGTGTACTGATAGTCCCGACTGTGCTATATATTCTGGTACTTAAAAGATTTATAAAGATTTTGCCATGTGATGAGCAAGGCAGCCGTATTATTGGCAGAGCATGCAACATCAAGCAAAGAAACATGGGTGCTTGCTTGCAATTGTATTGTTTAGTGATTCAGAGTACAGAAAGCGAGCGCCACTTAAGGTATTATTACAATGAGAAAGGGTTTGTGACATAACAGATGTACTGAAAATAAGAGGAAGAGTCACAGGACTTTGCAGATGTATGAATGGTGGGGATTGTTCATAGGTTCATAGTTAGGTTCTAGGCTATTGGCCCTAGGGTCTATATAAACCTTGCTAAAAAGGTACCCTGGCTTTCGCCACCCAAGAAAATTATTTTCCTGTGCCCATGTCCAGCAGAGCCACAGAGGTGATCCCCAGGGTCAGTTTCCTATATCCCATCTATTCTTCAAGATGAATGAGGAGCTAATGAGGAGCTTTGTTTGATATAGATAGGTAGTTTGTTCCAGAGTATGGGAAGTCTCTGGGACAGGAATCTGTCCGTCCAGCATGTTCTGTTTATTATGGTGACAAGGTTTAGGTCCCTAGAGCATGTAGCTTGGGAGGGATTGGGAATTCTTTAAGTGGAGCATGTCCAACAGCTCTGGGTTTGACATAGTTTTGTATGTTAGGCAGAGATCGCCTCTGAGTAGGTGATATGAGAAGCTGGAGTTTTTTGAAACGGTCTGTGTAGGGCATCTGTTTGACACCAGTAATCCTCTTTGTGAGGTATTTCTGTGGCCTTTCCAGTTGTTGTAGATGTCTTGTGAGGTACATACCAAAAGGGGCATTGTACTCTATACTGCATCTAATGAATGACAAGTAGAGGGGAACAACGACCTCATTTTTTCCTGGATGAGAAACCTTTTGTGATGAGGTGTGTCATGCAGAAGGATTTCCCAACTACTGTGGCAATGTTATTATCAAAGGAGAGACTACTGTCCACCTGTGTCCCAAGGTCTCTTATCACACTTTTGGTGTTAAGTAGACTACCACCTGTGTGGTAGCTCATGGGTACAGAGTTTTTACCAAAGGGGATGACCATGCACTTTTTGGCATTGAGCTTGAGGCCATGGCTTTGATACCAGGCATCTGTCTGAGTGAGACCCTTGTGTAGGATGTCCACATCTTTAGGAGTTTCCATTATGTCTCCTAGTTTGCAATCATCTGCGAACTTCGTTAGCCAAAGACCTTCTGTGTTAGCCTGTACTTCATTAAAGTAGATTCCAAACAGGAGAGGACCCAGAACTGAACACTGTGGTACTCCACTTGTCACTGGTCTGAAGTCGGATTTGAAGTCTGATACTTTTAGCAGTGTGAGTTCTGTCAGTGAGCCAGTTGGCACCCCATCTTGTGACATATGGATTTATACCTAGTTCAGAGAGTTTATCTATAATTCTAGAGTGGGAGATGGTGTCAGAACTACCTTACCTTCGTCTACGGCTTTGCTGACTGCTTCAAAAGAAGTCCATCAGGTTTAGGAGACATGATCTGCCTTTTACAAACCCAAACTGGGTGGAGTCCAGAGTGTGGAGATTACCAATGTCTTTGTTTATAAGTTCCATGATGATGCATTCTCTGGCCTTGCAGATCAGGTTTGTTAGGCTAATAGGGCGGTAGTTCCCGGGGTCCATGGTGGCTCCAATTTGTGGAGTGAGATAACCATCGCTGTGCACCATTCAGTGGGCAAAAAGCCTGAGATGAGGCTATGATTGAACATGGTGCTTAGGTGGGGTGCCAGTTCATGTAGAAAGCAGTGTGGGATGTTGTCAGGTTTCACGGATGCTGTGTTCTTGGCTTTGGAGAGTGTCGTTTTTACCTGTGTGGCCGTGATCACAGGAACTTTGCATTCTTCTGGTATAGAGATGGGCCTTTTTGGGGGTGAGAGAGGGGTAAAGTTAGCACTGAACCTATCTGCCAGGATGTTGGCAATATCAGATGGTTCTGTATATTTAGTGCCATTGTGCTATAACTCAGAACAGATCTGAGTGTTGCCATTGTGATTCCTCACATAGCTATAAAATGCTTTGTGGTTGTCTTTAGAATCAGTGGTGATTTTGTTTTCATAACTAGCTTTGGAGGATTTTATGAGGGATCTCAGCTTCTTACTGAGGCTGACCACGGTGTTCCTCCATTCGTGGGATTTTACTCTTTTTTTTTTTTTTTTTTGCAACAGTTTCTTTCTTCTGTTGTAGAGTTTTTTTATGGCAGGGGACCACCAGATTTGCTTCCTTTTTTCTGGAGGATAGCATCTTGGTTCTGTTAGGGATAGCACGATCCACGCACTCGTGTAAGTGCTTATAAAGTGCATTTGTGTAGGATTCAGCAGTTGTACCTATATTGTCTGTCTGCATGGGTGTCATGAAGTTTGCCACTTCTGTCTTAAGAAGCATGAAGTTGGCTTTGGAGAAATTTTTTATGGTGGTTTCCCTAATGGGGGTGGGGGCAGGATGTGGATTTCTAGGATGATTAGCTTGTGGTTGGATCTGACCAACGAGGAATTGACCTCTGGTGTGGAACACAGGTCGCCTATGTTGGTAATGACCAGATCTAGGATATTGCTGCCCCTGGTGGCAGTGTGGATACGTTGATGCAAGTCATTGGAATTTAAGAATTCCAGAAAACATTGAGCAAAAGAGTTGGTACATGAGTAGTTTTCCAAGTTAATGTTGGGATAGTTGAAATCGCCAGTTATTATGTTGTTGGGCTGTACCCTAATATTTTCCAGTGTATCAAGAAATGAGGAGTGGAATCTTGGGGCATGGTGGGAGATTTGTAGCAAGTTACAATTTGGATTGCGGTCTTGCCCAGAGTTAGTTGCGCTTGGATAATCTCTGTGGCATTGGCCAAAAGGTGTGGCATAAATTATAGCCTGGTAATGCAGGGTTGCTGTCTGGAGCATTGAACCAGGTCTCTGTCACTGCACAGATGTCAATTTTCTCCATTTTAAGGAGTGCCTCAAGTGAATGCATTTTGAGGTTTAGACTTCTTGCACTGAGTAGCATTACCCTCAAATTTTGCTTGCTTGTACTTGTTACGGTGGTGAATTTGTCATTTGAACCTTGCCTAAAAAAGGCATTATAGGGGTGGCAAGAGCCTTAACCAATATCTGGAATCCCAAGGGCGACAGGTGCAGGCCATCTCTGGCAAAGCATCGGGGTCTGTTGATCATGTTATCCCAGGCAGACAGATACTGGATTTCCTCAGAATGACACCAGAAGCTTAGCCAATTGTTGAAGTCAGTCATTTTGTCCTTCTACTGTGGTATCATTTTGGGTGATGGCAGGATGTTATCAGGGCTAGGGTCATACCTGGCTGGGCTGCAAGATCAGAGTGCTCCTCCATGTCTCTTTTCATGTAGTCCAGGGAAGTACGTCTCAGGTCATTCGCACCAACATGGACAATGACAGCATCATATCTGTACTTGTGTAGTGACCTGAGTGCGTGCATGATGTGGTGAATCCTGGCACCCGACAGGAAGCTGACAGTAACTTTCTCCTTGCTTAGCCTGGTGAGTGGAACATCAGTGTGCCTGACTATAGAGTCACCTATGACTAGAGTGTTGGGTACGTTGTTATGCCTTATGGGCTGTGGTTGAGTGGCACACTGAGTTTGTGGGCTATGTGTCATTTGGGTTGTGTTGGGGGGGGGGGTGGAGGTTGCTTTTGTTTCTGCTTTGGAGGTCTATATTGCTTGAGCAGATTTTTTTGAGAGCCTCCGTGAATGTAGGTGTGTGTTTTTTGCTTCTTAGTGTATGTTTTGGTGGTGTAGGTTTTGAGAGACTATGTGATAAGTGTGTTGTGGTGCAAGTGTTTACCTTCTCCTCTTGACTGTCTAGTCCAATGTTGTGTGAAGAGAGCTTTGCTTCCAGTTTGCCTATATAAGTGCATCTTTTACAGGTTGTAGAGTTGGGTGGTAGGTGGAGAGCGTTGTCTGTGTACATGAGGCAATTGCTGCTTTGCCCTAATATGCCCAGATTCATCAGGTAGACAGGAGAAAACACCGGGAGTTGACCCTTAGGCATGCCTGGATAGGTGCTTATTTATTAAGTATTTAAAATTGTTTTCCTCTAGACAAGTGAGGAAAGTTGAGTACTGTAGTCATTTGTAGCTTATATAGTGCTTATGAGTTCTGAACAAGTGCTGAGCTCAAAGAAACAGATTTGAGTGCTAAAACTAAAAATACTGGCTAGTTCTAAGGGAAAATTTGAAGAGCAGACTTTATGGCACAGGGAATAGTTTAGCCCTAGCTAAGCGGCGATGCATACAGGGTATAAATATAACAGTAGCTAATGAGCAAACTGATTTAAACAAATTAACCAATAAAAAGCTAAAAAATGAGCCCAGTTCCAGCAGTCTTCAATCAGACAAGCTCTAACTGCACACTCCTGCCACTAGGGTGCAGGGGAACTTTCTCCAAAAAAGATGGCCTGGATTATTGCTCAAGTTATACAAACAAAACTAGATTCAGGATGCCTGAATCTAGTCTATGCTACAGCAAACAAGGCACACCAATTTCAGAAAGAAACAGTTCAAATAAGCCTTTAAATAAAAATCCCCACCTCAGAAGGGCAGAATCTAGCCTCTCCTCCCACAAGAGTGCAGACCACAAGCCTTCTTAATGAAAAATAACTGGCCTGAAGCCCAAGTGCTTTATCCACAAATAATACGCTTTTAGAATAACAGACACTGAGCTTTCAATCAGTGATTCCCAACTTAGAAGGATGTAAGCTACCTGTCCTGCCACAACAGTGCAGATCACAAACCTTCTTAATGGAAAACAACTGATCTGAAGCCCAAGTGCTTCAAACAAAGGCTTAGAAAAACAGTTACAATTTAATCAGGCTACTACCAAGCAGTAAAAAATGCAGCAGAATAAATACAATTGAGTACTTTTAAGAAGTGGCAAAAGCAAAATAAAGTGCATTTTTTTAGTAAAGTGCAAGAAGAGAGGAAGAAGGAGCAGAAGAAAAATTCAAGGTTAAGAACCTAAGTGAGTTGGCCTTCTCAAATGTTCTCTCTGTATTAAGTAGTGTGAACACCAGACTGGGAGGGGTGTCCCAGATCAAATTTACAGTATGGGTGGGAAACTAACACCACCACAAGAATAGGGTGGGGGAGGGGAAATAGTTTCAGGACAGATGAGAAACAGAAAACAATGCCAAAAAAATATATAAAATAATTCAGTCAGGGAAAATTAAGACAATGCAGAACTCTGAAAGGTTAAAATGCCAAGAAATATACTTCTCAATCAGCAATATATTTCCAGATTGAGAATCGCACTTCAGGCAGAACACCAGGAGTTGCCAACAGTGTATCTTAGTTGTCTTTTACGGAAGGTTAAGACTGCATCTTTTAAATGTGAGTGGTGAAGGAATGTGCATAAAGCAAAGGCTACACTGTGTACAGGAAACCATACTAATGGGAAGGTAGCAAACCGTGGTAGTGGTGCTGCGATAGCGTTGTCCTGTTCGATTCTCAGCTAGAGCATCTTCTGTGTGGAGGCATGCGTGAATGAGCATGCCTCCGTTGAAGGTTGTATGTCAGGGCTGGTAACTCGTCATGTAAAAATCCACTACCAAACATTAGTGGATCGGAGTTCCACTGTGGCGACCCCTAACCGGGATAAGCCGAAAGACACAACAGCTAATGGGAAGGTAGCAGTGCTGCACACTCATGATGCACATGATGCAGTAAACAAACTGGGTGCTGGATATTAACATACAGAGAGGGTAAGAGAGTTCTGTTTAACATAGAATGGTAAATGCTAATGAACAAGCCAGAGCTTCTGTAATTGGAAGTTTCATATCCTTCAACTGTAGGACTCAGATCGGCAGATACCTATCCTGGCTCATATAACTTTCCCAGTCTACCATAGCACCTTCCCTTTCGCTGCAATGTACAGAGTCTGAGGACCCATCTCCAGATCACTGGATTCTGTCATGAGCTCTGAAAAATTGCCCCAGGCTATCTAGTCATTTTTCTTGTGCTATTCTAGGTGTTTCTTATATTATTTGAGCCTGTGCATGTCTTTTGGATCTACATTTAAGGAACAATCTGTGTGTGAATATACATTCAAGGTTAGTCTGTGCTGTTTCCTTTCTGAAGCATTTTTTCATACAGAACAGATATTTGTTTAGTCATTATCCCCTCCCTGGCTTCTTTTTCTGCCATTTTGAAGTGTGTTTTTCCCCTTGCTTTATCAGTCAGATTTCATATCACAAACTCTTTGCTACAGATTTTAGTTTGTAAAAATATAGGGCCATTATTTAGGAGATATTTATATATATATATATATTTTTGTTAGAGTTTAGAGTGTTATCTACTGTAGATTTTTGCTTTACTGCTGTTGGAAATGCTTTCTTTCTTTTATTTTTTTCTTTTTTTTTTTTTCTTTTTTCAAAACAGGTTTATTGTTTTAACATATAAGAGAAATATAACAATTTTATACAAGTAATTAAAAATAGGTATTATTATAATATTCAACAAAACAACTAAAGTATTTACAAAGACATCCACTACAATCAGATCAATTAATTAAACTAAAATACCATGCTATTGAAATTAAAATTTTTTTAACAAATTTTGTAAATTATCCCATACAATAAAATAAGATGTTTTTCTATTTGTTCTAGTCCTAATTGTGTTTATTTCCATATGGCACACTATATTCATAACATTTTTAAATTCATTGAACGAAGGAGGTGTATCTGAAATCCAATTTCTAGTTATTATTTTCCTAGCCACTGCTAGAATAGACCATAACAAGGGAAGCTTAACCTTTTAACACTTTGAGGTACAGGTGTGTTGAATAATATAAGAGATTTAGAAATAATGAAATTATCTGTAAAAGAGCCTGCAAAAATTCATTAATTGACTTCCAGTATTCTTTCAATTTTATACAGTCATAAAACATATGAGCCCAGTCAGCATTAATTTCTACATTACATCTCTTACATAGATTATCTTTATTATTTATTTTATTCATCATCAAAGGTGTATATAAAGATCTACGTAAAAATTTCCATGTATAAAGTCTCCAGACAATGGAAGACGTAGTTCTATAAGCAGATTCCAATATATATTGTTTATCTTGTTGATTTGGTGGGTCCCCATTAATAGAAGTGAAATAATTCCAGTATGAATCTACACTGTAAAAAGTTTCTTGTCTGATAACTTTATGTATGTATGAAAGTTTACCTTTATCAGAAACTTTATGTTGTAAATTTAATATCAAGTAATCAATCAGTGTTGGAATAGATTCTTTAACAGTTATAGACATTAAATCTATTTTATTAATGAGATGTTGTCTAAAGGTCTGAACCTCTAACCAGCAAGTTTCTCTTAGATCAAATTCTTGTTTTAAGAAATCTAGATTTTTAACTTTATTATCAGATATCAACTGATACCAGTACTTTAGATCATTATCTATAGCTAAATGAGTTCCTTCAGAAGTAGATGACAAAAACATACCCTGAGTATACATTATAGGAAATACAATAAAATTCCATTCCCTATACTTAGGGTGCATGAATATAAAGTTACAATAACTAATAATAATATTTAATGGGTAACAAACCATATGTTTAGGTGTAATAGGTGAAGTACAAAATTCCTTTAGTAACCATAACATGGAGTTATTTACAATCATATTTTTATGTGTTAAGGAGATTTTCATGAAGTGTATACTAATTAGCTCCCAATAATCTTTCCATTTTGTGACATATGACTGATCTATTAATAAAGTAATAACTTTTACAATAGAAGAGATAGTATATAAATTAAAGTCTGGAAAAGAAATAACCCCTTGAGACCAGCTATTAGTATGTTTCTTTAATGCAATCCTTGGTCTATTAGGTGCCCATAAGAAATTTAACATTAGTGTGTTCAGTTTCTTGATAATTATTTTTGTAGGTGGAAGTATTATTGATTGTATTAAGTATAAAATCTTGGGGAATATTATCATTTTAATAATTGTAAGTCTCTCCTCCATAGTAAAAAACATATTATTCCAGGTATTAAAAAGATTTTGTGTATTAAGAAAACAGGTATTATAATTATTATATATAATAGATTTAATATCTTTAGATAATATTATACCTAAATAAGTTAGCTGACCTGAATTGGGTACATATTTAGTAAAATCACTAATGAGAATATTTTTTCGTGTATATATAGGTAGTATTTTAGTTTTTTCTTCATTGAATATTAAACCAGAAATACTTTTAAAATTCATCATGTTATCAAATAGAGACTGTATAGAAGAATTAGATCCTGCTGATGTAATTAGAACATCATCTGCAAAAAGTTGAATTTTGGATGTTGTATTTTCATCTATTTCAAAACCCTCTATGTCAGTACTGTTTCTGATCAAATTAGCCCAAGGCTCCATTACTAAAGTGAATAATAGTGGAGAAAGTGGACATCCTTGTTTTGTACCTTTAAGAATGGGTATTTTTTGTGAAACATATGTTCCTACCTTAATATAAGCCAACGTTCCTTTGTATAAATGTTCAATTAGATTTACAAATGCATCCGAGAAGTTTGTGCACTTCATTAAGGTAAACAGATAGTCCCAACTTACTGAATCAAATGCTGAACTTATATCAAGACTAATAAGTGTTAAATCTTTCTTTTTCCTATTTGCAAAATCTATTAATGTTAAAGTTCTTCTTATATTATCAAAAGTATTTCTATTTACAATGAAGCCTGTCTGATCTATATCTATAATGCCGGGAATGATTGTCTTCAATCTATCAGCAAAGATATTTATAAGCATTTTATAATCAACATTAAGTAATGAGATGGGCCGATATGAAGAACATCTAGTTGGATCTTTATTAGGTTTTAAAATTGGCGAAATAAATGTATATTGCCAAGATGGGGGGTTATTAACTCAGTTTGGGCCAAAATAAAAACCTTATGTATTAATGAATATGTATTTTTAGAAAGGATTTTATATATCTCTGGTATAATACCATCATTACCCAGTGCTTTGTTTGATTTAAGCTTATTTATTTGTGTAGTAACTTCTGTATATGAAATACTCTTGTCCAATAGTTTAATCTGTTGTTTATTAAGCTTTTTATTCATATTTGTGGTTATAAACTCCTTTATTTTATCTTTAGGTTCCATGTTAATATTATTATGGTTAATTTTGTGAAAGTGATTTCTAAATTCATCTAGTATTTCTGGTATACTAGAAACATTCTTCTTTTTCCTTAGAGAAAATATTTCTTTGATATGGTTTTGTTTATTCAACCTTTTTGTTTTATTTTTAAGTCTATGTAAGTATTTGGGGCTTATTGAATAAGACAAGAACTTGTATTTCTCTAAAGTTATTTTAACTTTATGAGTTAAAATTTCTTTGTATTTCTCATTTAGTTTGTTTATTTCTTCAATAACTTTCTTGTCCATAATATTTTCTTTATTATTATGTTTAAAAGAGTCTAATTTACTTTGAATATCTAACAATTCCTTATCCCAAGATTTCCTTTTATTATTATGCCATCTGATACTTTGTCCATATAGATATGATTTTAAGGCATCCCAAACATAAACAATGGAGACTTCAGGAGTGTTATTTATGTCTAAAAATGTTTTACTTCTGAAAGTATATATTCTTTATAGTCTTTTAGTTGAGTTAAGTATGCTGGTATCCTTTTGATCTGAACATTATGAGTATTTTTTATCATGAATTCAAAAACAATTGAATTATGATCAGATATAGGACATGAAATGATTTTGGAATTAATTAAATCTGTTACCATCTGGTTAGAAATAAAGACCCTATCTATTTTTGAATAAGTTTTGTATCTGTTAGAAAAAAAGGTGTATGGTAATGATTTTGAATTTATCTGATTATTAATATCATTCATATGATAAGAATTAGCAAAATCCTTTAAATGTTTTGCATTAGATGCAATTATTCTCTTTCCTATAGTGGTAGTATCACTTTCATGTAGTATACAATTAAAGTCACCAGCTAAAATAATATCTCCTATAGAGAATGATATGATCTTATCAAGATGATGTTTCACTGTATTAATACCAATTCCAGGTATCCAATATACATTAATTAAAGTGTAAGTCTTCCCATTAATTTGTATTGTAACCATACAAAACATTCCTTTGTCATCCTGATAAGACTTAATGGTTTTAGGAATGGGCATACTTTTATTCCATAAAATAGCCACTCCTCTTTTTTTCTGAGTGTGCTCTGAACTAACCAATACTGTATATTTGTTTGTGGCTAGTTTATCAATATCTTTTTCAAGAGATGGGTTTCTTGTAGGAAGACTAAGTTGGCCTTATGTAAATTAATGTATCTTATTAGGCTTGCCCTTTTACATGGATTATTCAATCCATTAATGTTTAAAGAAATTCCTTTTAAAGATGTCATTTGGCATTTTTAAAACTTAAGAATCTTATGATCAAAATAACAAATAACAAGATAAGTAATGTTACATCTCCTCCTTTAGGTGTACCTTTAAATATAGCTGTATTTATTGAATCTCTTATGGGATTTCGTATAGGATTCAATTTTGTTTGTAGTGACAATGAATGTACAAAATATATTGTGGATGTCAAAACTATATACAAATAACAATGAACAAGTGAAAATAATGTAAGGATTAAACTTTGCATCCAGCCTGGAGTTATAAACTCCAACTTAGAGTAGTATTTACCACTCAAGTTAACCCCCTACCCTAAGCAGCAGTACGTCAGCTACCACCTTATCAATTTAATACTAGTTATATTTAACTGAAGTTAACAGTATTCAATTCAATTATCTAGCAAGACAAGACTGCACATTTGGTAAAACAGCATCATATAAACTAAAATAAACCTTTTTTTTTTTTTTTTTTTTTTTTTAAACTGTTCATACTACTATATACATCCATGTAATATAAAACACTTGTATTCAAATAGCATTCAAATAATCTTGATGTTAGAAATCAAGAGGAGAGAAAAATAAGTTCTAACATTCATTTAAATCAAAAACTTTGGCTAATATGATTCAGACATTACATATATTAGGATGCATCTATTTTCTGTCATGTAAATACAGTTAACAGCTTCCAAAAAAACCTTGAATTGCTTGTATATGAGCATTTACTCAAACTCATTATTGCCAATAGAATAAAATATTGTATTCATAGAAATTGTTATAAATCATACTTCATAGTTAAGCAGATTCTCAGAAACATTTATATACATATCTACATACACACACATACACACACACACACACACACATATATATATATATATATATATATATATATATACATACACACATACACGCACATATACACATATACATATATATATATATATATATATATATATATATATATATATATATATACATATACACATGCATACACACACACACACACACACACACAAACACACACACATATGCACACACACACACAAAGACGTACACAAACACACACACACACATACACACACACACATACACACACACACACATACATATATATATATATCTGATTTCACTGAGTTGTATCTTTACTGAGCACCATCTTACATTGCTGTCCCTTCAGTAAATCTGTCTGCTTTATACAAAATAATGCACAGCAAACACATTTTAGTAACCAGATTTTACAAAAATGCTATACTACTGCTTTAAAATATATCACATGACAATTTCTTCCAGTATAGAGTTATAAAATTATTTATGCTTGTCAATCAGATGAATTAAATGAGTTATAGTAATGTATATGTTTGGGACATAGGTTTTTAACACATATTATTAATATGCTATTCCTGTATCTGTGATGTGTCAGTGTGATATCTAGGTCAAAGGTGAGACCAGCTGCTTTCAGCTTCTCTGTAAGAATTCTGAGAGTTGAAGCTTTTGAAGTAGCTCATGGACACTGTGCATGAGACAGCCCACATCCCAGATTGTCTCTCAACATTTTGGCGGGAAACTTATTAAAAACTAGTAACAAACATTCATTTAGCAGTGTAAATGCATCTAAACATGACAAAACCTTCACAATGCATTCTACAGGTTATTACAGACTCTATGTAAGTGAAATCAAGCCCAAAATTATTAATAAGTAACAAAACTCAACATTTTTGTCCCAACTCAACTCCTATGCGAATCTTATTATTTACTATGTCTATATGACCAAAAGTATTTCTATATATTAATAAAGAAAAGAAAAAGAGAGTAGAAAGTAAAAGGGTGTAAGGCAGAAATAAAAAAATGTAAGAGAAAGCTATAAGAAGTATATACAATAGAATATTACTTACTGTTTATATTAATAGAGTTAAAAATAAAACATATTATTTACTATTATTTAGTTCTAATTATTATTAGTTAAAGCATGACAGATTATTTACAAACAAGCATAAGCAGTGTAATCAAGAAAGTATAATTAGGTAGTGTCATTCCTGTATCTGTGATGTGTCAGTGTGATATCTAGGTCAAAGGTGAGACTAGCTGCTTTCAGCTTCTCTGTGAGAATTTTGAGAGTTGAAGCTTTTGAAGTAGCTCATGGACACTGTGCATGAGACAACCCACATCCCAGATTGTCTCTCTTAACATTTTGGCGGGAAACTTATTAAAAACTAGTGACAAACATTCATTTAGCAGTGTAAATGCATTTAAACATGACAAAACCTTCACAATGCATTCTACAGGTTATTACAGACTCTATGTAAGTGAAATCAAGCCCAAAATTATTAATATGTAACAAAACGCAACATTTTTGTCCCAACTCAGCTCCTATGCAAATCTTATTATTTACTGTGTCTATATGATCAAAAGCATTTCTATATATTAATAAAGAAAAGAAAAGAGAGTAGAAAGTAAAAGGGTGTAAGGCAGAAATAAAAAAAATGTAAGAGAAAGCTATAAGAAGTATATACAATATAATGTTACTTACTGTTTATATTAATAGAGTTAAAAATAAAACATATTATTTACTATTATTTAGTTCTAATTATTATTAGTTAAAGCATGACAGATTATTTACAAACAAGCATAAGCAGTGTAATCAAGAAAGTATAATTAGGAATAGCATTTGAAGAACATATAAACTTTTAAAGGAAAAAAATGTATCAAATTACTGACCTTATTTTTCCTCTTCAGAAAGAGAAACAAGTTAAATCACAGCTTGCCATTAAATCTCCAGATATTTTGACTAGTTATGAAACAAAACATTTCTTTGCACACAGAGAATAACTTTGATTAAATCTTTTCAAAATATTTGTTGCTTCTTGGAAATACAGGAACTATATTTAAAAAGATTAATAATAAAATAAAATGATGAGAGAGAAAAAAAACATAGTACAAATCATTTGTTTTTAGTCTCTTCTTCTTCTCTGAAGTCTTCCACGAAGTTTCAGTTGCCAGTCTCTTTAACGAAGGACTAGCCCATTCCATTTCTTCTATTTTTTCCAAAATCTTATTTTTTTGATAAACAGTAAAGCAGAGTCTAAGTCATCAAAAATTTTAGGACCATCAGGAAGGAAGATTTTAAGCTTGGCAGGAAACAGAAGGTATGTTTTAAACTGTGCTTTTTAAGCTCCCTTATTAGTGGCAGAAAAACTTTTCTTTTAGCTAATACCATGGAAGAATAGTCATTGTCAAAACGCACAGTTGTTTCATTAATCTTAACAGGAGCTTTAGCCCAAGCAGATTTAAGAACCATCTCTTTATCAAAAGATGATAGAAATCTAACTATAACTGATCTAGGATAGTTTTTGTTAGAGTTAGTATTAGCTATAGATCTATGTGCTCTTCGATACCAAAAGAGAATGCTTCTGGTAAATCTAAAGTTTTAGGGAGCCATGTTGTTAAAAAGAAGTAATATTGTTACCTTCAATATTTTCTGGCAGTCCAAAAATCCTAATGTTATTGCCTAGATCTATTTTCCAGGTCATCCAGCTTTGTTTGTAAATGTGTATTTTGTTTCAGCAGAAACTCAGTGTTGATTTCCTCTTCTTGTATTCTATTTTCCATGTCATTCACAGCTTCTTCTATGCCTGTCATCTGGATCTTCTGTTGTTGCAGGTCCATATGTAACAAGTCTATTTGTTTTGTAGTTTTTCTATGAAAGTGTCTATTTTAGTATCCATTTTATCCATCTTAGCAGTAAGTTGCTGGACTATAATTATCAGAGACTGAAGTTCTTTCTTGATGCTGGAGTCTTGAGAATTTGTCTTACTGGAACTCATTTCAGACTGATAAACTGACAGGAAAATTTCCAAAGTAATTTCTGACAGGAATATTATTAAGATTTCCTTTCTTTTTTAGATATAGTTCAAGAACTATATAAAACAAACATATTTAGAAAGAAAATTACTTCAAAAATTAATTTTTTAAGTAATTAATTCCTGTCAATGTAATGAAATTGGTGGAGCTGAAGAAATCTGCTGCTATCCTGTGTTCATCCTTGGCCACGCCCCCTTTCTTTCTTTTAATGCACTGATGTATTGACTTTTTTGCCTGTGTAGAGTTAGTTTTTTGGTACTTAAGTGAAATCTATTTTCCACTCAGCGTGTCTTATTGTAAACCTACTTTTTATTCATAAAAGCTAATTAGACAGTACCCTTTGTAACCTTGTATGTTTGCTAGTTTCTCTACTGCAAAGCAGAAATGATTTCAGGCTGCATTTTGTTTTCTTACTCCGACATTCATTGCTTCTTTTTAATGCAGAGTATTCTCTCTAGGTCTATGGTAAGTTTTTTATGCCTTTGTTTTCTGATGCATACTATATCCACTGTGAATTATTGTTGATTGATATTTCCAAACTATATAAGTTCATTAGTTTTTGAAGAGGAAACATTTGTCTTCCTTCTGTTACTATTTTGTTTTATGCAAAGGCATGTTGCTATGTTCTGCCCTATCTTTTGCAGCTGTAGCAAATATTTACTTGATATTTCTGTACATTCTTTCTGTGTTTAGTAATGTGCTGAGCATTTGGGACATGGCATTTAGTTCTACTGTGTTTCGTTATTGCTTGGCTTGCTGTTTTTTCCTCAACTCTGGCTTCTGTAGCAAATGTGTGTGGTGTGGTCTTTCTTTAAGTCTACTTCCACAGTTACCTTGATCCCTTTCACTTTCTCTGTTCTGTTTCTATGTGAGAAGTGTTTTTTCCTAGTACATTTTCTTTGGTCTGGGTTTCAGATTATACATGCATTGCTTTTTTTTTTTTTGCATCGTTGAAACTTTAGGGTCAATTCTTTGTCTAGAGGCCATTTTTTGTGGTTGCTTTTCAGCTGGTGGTTTGTTCCTGATCCTCTTACCACCCCTGTTTCAGTTCTGATAGGAGTTGGATCTTTTATACCTGGCAATGGTTCTATCTTTTGCCATTAATGGAGTTTTAATCTTGAACCCTTTTTTCAGGGTTGATGCCTTCCAGTATAATGACCCAAGTTACCAGATCCTGCTTTTGTTTCTTATGTCCTTGGGGGATCTTCTTGTAATCCACTTCCTTTGGGGAGACATTGGGCATTTTTACGATTGACCTTTAATTTATCATGATCAGCTAGCTTACTGTTTGCTTGTATTTCAGCTTCATTCAGCCACAGATACCTCATTGATATGTACAGGTTCCTTTAGTGTCAGCCTTGATCTCAATGGGATCACCCTATATACTCTTGGCTTCAACCTTATCTAAACAAACCCTGTGATCCCTTGGAGTCAACAGATTCTTTATGTATGTGTCTTATCCTTTAAAGATTTGACTGTTAACCTCTGACCCTGTCTTTCCTGAGATCTTCTCAGATTGACTATTTCTTCAAGGTCAGTCTTGGCTTCAGTGGGTGACAAATTTGATCCATACAGCTTCAATCTCTACCTTATCAATCACAATATTCTCTCATGGTTGACAGATTTCCATGAAGGAGAATGCCATTAGCTGCATGGTCAACCTCAAGTCTGTTGATATTCTTGGAGGTGTAGCATAACCTCTACTCTCCAGTTGACCTTGATGTTTGCCAAGGTTAACTGGGCTTTCCCCTTCCTGTCATGATACTGCAGGGTTTTCTTCTCTTGCCATGGATATCCTTTTCTTGATGGGTCTATCACAACATCGAAATTCTAAAACTTCGAATGTTCTAATATCAACCCGTTTTAATCGAACTGTAAAAATAGTGAAGCTGCAGAACAGTGAATTGTTTCCTAGGGAAAGAATTCAGTTGGCTGGTTCTATGGCTTTGCTGTTTTCAGTGCTGTGGTGGAGATTTATGGGTCGGGTTCAGGTAAGTGTGCGATTGTGTGGTTGTTAGGATTAGGGCACGGGTTAGGTGAGTTAGGGTTAAGGCACGGGTTAGGTGAATTAGGTTTGGGGATGGGTTAAGTGAGTTAGGGTTAGGCCGTGGGTTAGGTGAGTGTGCGATAGTGACGGACCTTAGGGTTAGGGTTTGGGTTAAGGTAAGTGGATAGATAGTAGTGTATGTATAGTTTAGTGTAGGGTTAGTTGTAGGATTATAAGTGTATGTATGTGTATTGATGTTTTTTAGGTGTGCTTGTGTTGTGTGTGTGTGTTTCTGAATAGCAAATTTTTTCCCAAGGAAAAAATTCTCTGTTCTGAATGTTTGATATTATGTGGTTTAGATATTTTAGGTTCGATGAAATAGTGTTCGCTATTTTCATCTTTTGATAACGTGATATAAAGCTTCTTGATTAGTGCCATATTCTAAAAGAGGTTACTCAAGACTGGGCCTCCCACTGTATACACTGCTGGCTTTCTCATCTCCTTCCTTATGTTAACTTATTTTTGGGATCCTGGGTAAACAGCTGTGTATTCCCAGTTGCTCTGTTGACACTTGAATATTTTTGGACAGGTTTCAGTCTTAACCCTGGGTTCTTTTTTCCCATTAAAATATGACTCCTCCTTCTCTGACAATTAACAATGTATGACAAGGATAGAGGGACCTTCAGATACTGCAACCTTGAGGACCACTGATAGGGGACAGCTATTTATTTCTTGTAAGGCTTTATGTTGCTAACCATCATGCTCTTACATGCATACATAAATGCAAATATTTCAAGTATGGGCAGTAATGCCCTTCTAGCCTGCAAATATACTAAAACAGTTTTATCCATAATAAATGTCTAGGCTGTTCATAAAATTATCTAAATTGGTGCTTGCTTTAATGTAATTTGTTAGTCTATTTCATGCATCAGCTGTTTTCTCAGAGAACCAGTTATTATAACTCCAAACATTCCCACAGGTAATTGTCTCTAAATGTGCTATATACCTGAATGCCTTATCTTAAATATCTGTATTATACACTGCACATGTTCATATGTTTTAGTATTTCATAATTTAATTTTTCACATCCATGGATGCCCTTAGTATATTTCCCCTGTACTCTTCTCAGTTTTTTCATGCTGGTTTTCTTATAAGGTTTCCATATTGTTATCCCATACTCAAGTTTGGGTGTAATGTAACTAACAAACAATGACTTTACCATTTCTGATTTATTTCACTTTAAAAATCTTTTTATACAACCTTCAGTTCTATAATGATCTTTAATCAATTGTTTGATATGATTTGAAAAACTCAAAGCTGGATTCATAGATTTTTACTAGGCTAACTGCCCTCATGGACTACTTCAAGCCTAGCTAATTACCCCCTGTGAGAATCAAACCTTGCACCTTGTGTTTCTAAGATAAGCACCTTAACCATTACGCCACCCTATCAGCCATATCTACCCATATCAGCAAATCCTGAAATTAATCTACAGATTCAATTGTGGAGTGCTATATTAAATATTCACCTTTCAATTTATGTCTTCAAAATCTCATATGCTTAGTTTTTGATGTGTTTATCAGCATGTTATTCTCCTGTGCCAGATGGTCAATTTAGTCTATTCTTTTGCAGACAAACCCTGTCTGTAACACATGTAATCAGTTTACCCAATTTCAAGTCTTTTGCATACAGACTGTAGAGCACATCAGATAGTGGCTGTTGGTGACTTCAAATTAAAGGAGGGCTGCAGGAGACAGCGGAACGGGTGGGGCCAATGAGAAGGGGTGTGGCCAGTTAGAAAGGGGTGGAGCTATGCTCAAAACCACAACAACTGGAACTTTATGGAAATATGCTGCCCTGGGTGCCAAACAGCCATTATGAGAGTCCAATCAAGACAAAATGAAGTGTGGAAGAAAAAAAATATTTCAATGCATTGGTTACATGACAACTTACTTAATATCCAGATGGAAACAGGTTGTGAGGCATGAAAAAAGAAATTACTTTTTAAATACATTACTGGAATGCCCGTCAAAATCAAGTATAAAAAAACAAGCAGCACTCAACTCAAACCACTACTCCTTGCACTGCAGTTCTAATTATAATTTATATTCAGCTTTATAAAATTACCAAGTAACATGCTGAAAGTAGCAATCTCTGTGATACCCCCACTTGTAAAAATGTTTCTTATCCAAAAAAGACCTGCTGCCTTACACAGCTATCTACTTGTTTCATGGGGAAGATATGATCAAAGTAAAAAATGAACAGCAAACAAGAAACAAGCTCAAGATAAATTGCTTAAAGGATTCCTGCAAAAGTTATGGACCACACATGATAGATTGGCTTTCTGTTTATTTTACGGGTAAGCCTGCAAAGATGACTGCAAGTCTCCAATAAATGTAAAGAGCTTCTGAAAATACTGTAATTCTGTCCTTTTATTACAAATACTGTCATATGCATTTCAATGCCCAAGACTTATACATTATCTAGTTATGTAAATATTCTCTGCATGGCAACAACGAAAAGGCTTTCAATGCTGGTAATTCATTCTTTAACAGTATGCTTATTAAAGCTTACTTGTATCTTACTATCTCCGACAAGCTTACCTGATGCTCATTTAAATCACTGCTACTTAAACAGAGCAACAGGTCACTGTGACAGGATGCATTTCCTGAATAATAAGAAGCATAAATCAACAGTATAAAAATCTGACAGAAAACCGGAACCTTCTGCAAAATCAAGGGCAGATGAAAAGCCACAGTCGTATCTGTGGTCTCCCTTGGATGGGGGAATACTCTGCACACTTACACTACATAACTACTCCTTGCCTTCCTTGGACACATCCAGAGCCACTACATAACTGCTTCTTGCCTTCCTTGGACACATCCAGAGCCACTATAATGGGGAGTGGGGTGCAACAAGTATGTCATAATTTGAAATGTCTCTGGCTGACAGTGATGGCTCTGTCACTCATACCTCTCAACTTCAGAGCAAGAAATCTGGACAAAGCCATACATAGAACTAGAAGTGGGACACAGGCCCAAAAATAAGGACAATTTTTAAATATTGCTCTTATTAACTTAGATAATGGAACAGTAGCAGATCTTGCATTAGTATGAATTTTATGAAGGGTATAAAATCTGAAACTCAAATGTCTGCCATTATTTTCTAACTTCAATCTTTAATGACTTGCCACTAATTTGCCAGAAAAACACAATTTTATGAAAAAGAGACCAAAAATGTGATGCAAAAATATAAAGTTGCCACACAATACAGCTGGGAACCTGTCAAAAAGGGACACCTTTGTAATATTAACACTGTTAATTTGAGCAGCTAACAAAAATAAGAGCATCTGCATGCATTTCTGAAATAAAAGTAATCTATAACTCTGATCATTACAGTTATATATAATTGTAAACCCTCCACATTTTCTTCCAAAATTGCCATTTTGAGGAGGGATTATTAGGGGAGAGCAACATTTTGAGCCAAAATTGGGGGACAATTGAGAGGTTTAGATATTCCTAATTCTACAAAGCGATTTGCACGTACCTCTCAACCTCTTAATGCAGGAAATCTGGACAATGCCAAATATATTGGGAGAACATACAAAGACTACTAAAACTTGCTCTTGACAGTTGATAGAATAACAGGTCTTGCATTAAGATGCATTTTTCTGAAGGTTATGATGTCTGAAACTCAATGTCTGTCATTTAGTGACTTCATTCCTAAATGATTTGCTAGAAAACCACAAATTTTATGAGGGACAAACCAAAAATAAGAAGCAAATATGTATTTATTCTGCAAAAATATGGACAACTGAGAGGTATAGTTCAACTGGGGCTGTCTGAGTTTGCTACCCCCCCCCCCAAAATCATGGTCGAATGGAGCCTCCCCCCCCTGCAGCCATTCCAACATCCCATTCCTTGTTTTTTTTTGCCCCATTTACCATAAACACTGTAATGTGCATACTGCTTTACTTCTGCAATGATTTAGATTTCATTTTAAAGTTTTATTTTGCATTTTACACACAAACCCTAATAGATATCTGTTAAACAAAGCAATGCAGTCTCACAATGAAAATAGACTTAGCATTAACATTTCTCTGCCCTTGAAACTCACATGCATTGAAACCCACATTCAAAGAAAATACATTTTGCCAGTGGCAGATAAAGATTAACTCTGGGCTGTTTTCAAAATCATAGGCCCCTTGAACATGAAACATGCACATGCTCTTTGATATACCTTCCTGACTGTATTACATTATATTCCTTGTACAATACAGTACAGTTGTTAGAGAGCATTTTAAATTTATTGTTTTGAACATTTTTCCAGTAAACAATGAAACAAAATGCATACACCAATGACAAAACTGTCCAATAACATCATAAAATGTCTACTCAACCTTCTATAGTCCACCAGTATCAGTAAATATGCACAATCTCTGAAGTAGTAAAATCCACGTTAAAGAAATCTGCAACTAATAAAGAGGTTGCTGCTAGCAAACAATGTTATATGTCATTGTTTCATCTACAAATAAAGTGCCTGTTGCCCTTGAAGAATAAATTGCCTATGTTGCATGCATTAAAAAAATGATAAGCTAGTAATACCGCAATAGGGAATGGATAGCAAACTGATAACAGGATCATAGTTATTAGGTATCTTTGCCAAAAAGGACTGCAGCATCCACCCCCTTTACAACACAGTACATTATCAGCAATGTATCTACCTACTGTGGGAGTAGAACCCACAGCCTTCTGCATCAAGAGCAAGTACACTACCTGTTGTGCTATTAACAATGCAAGCAGACTTAGCATAAGCAGCACTAAACTTTTGTTCCCCTGCAGCTCTCAGCTCCTTGTAAAATCTTCTCAACATTCAGCTGTATCTCTGAACTTTGCAGCACAAGATATCATGAAAAAGCCAAAATGTATTGGGGGTGGGGACAAAAGGCCAAAAACCAGGGACACATTGTAAACATTGCTTGTATAATGTTGGAAAGTTGCTAGAATAAAATGCTGTGTTACCACCATACATTTCACTGCCACGTCTTGAACCCAGGGGGCCCTGTGCAAAACTGTTAGAGAAACATACCACTCTGCCAAATCAGCTGAAACAGAGGAAGACAAACTTAAATGGCTACTATTTAGTGAATTCAGTTCTCACCATAGCTGTCAACCTCTTAGCAAAAAACACCTGAAAAAAGCCAATAATGTGGGAATTACAGCTGCCAAACATATTCAGTGAATTCAATTCTCACCATAGCTCTCAACCTTTGCACAAAATACCTGGACAAGGCCAATAATGGGGGAATACAGTCCAAAAAATATGGGCAAATTTCAAATATCCATGTTATAAACTTAGACAATTGCTAGAATAAAAGGTTTTGTTTTACCATGTACTTGATGAAGAATATGAAGTCTGAAATTCAAATGTCTGTTATTTTTAAACATTTGTTAACCAGGAAACTAGTCTGACTTGGAACAAAACAAAGCCAAATTTCAGCAGAGCAGGGAGAAACACTCCAGACGCATCTTTGTAAGGGATGGGAGGACATGCAGACTCCACACAGAAGGCACCCCAGCCAAGAATCAAACCAGAGAACCTGTAGATGTCAGGCAACAATGCTACCAGTGCACCACTGCACTACAAACCTTTGCAAGGAAATATGAAGATACAGAAACCACAGATGTTATGACAAACAGGACAAATATGAGGCAAAAATCTGCAATTTTTTACAAATAGTGGTGGGTAGGGAATTCAGGTCCTTGCCACCTGCATCCAAGTTACAGGGTTCAAGCCTGAGTATTTCTACCCACCACTATGTGTTAACAAGGGCATTTCACACACACACACACACACACACACGCATGCACCTTACTTGTAAATGGGTCCAGAAAGCCAGGCCCAACTCCATTGCCCGTGTTCGATGGTCGTCTACCGCACGGCATCTTGGGCATCTGCGGGGCAAAAATACATTCTCTGCATCTGGACTGCTAACTCAGGCAGTTAGAGAGTTCGCAGAGATTGTGGGGCAGGCTGAGTGTGTCCGCGCATGTGCAGCAGTTCCGTTACTCAGTAACAAAAGAACATTTTTGTTTTTAAAGTTTGTTTTATGTTGTGTACTTCTAGGTGGGAGGGCTGCAGTCCTGCAGACCGATAGCACGAGCTGCCCCTGGCATCAGATGAAAAAGATCGGAAAGATATAATCTAAACAAATATAGGCCTAGGATAAAGCCCTGTGAGACAGCCTGACTGTAACTAACAATTTCACCTGTCCAATTACCGTATGATAATTGCCATGTCCTATTTGTAAGCCATGCAGCTGTCTGTCTTATCAAGAGTACATTGATACCTAGTTGTTATAGTTTATTGATCAGTGTTTTGTGTATAACTGTATGAAATGCTTAACTTAAATCTATATAAATTATATCACAGCACAATTTTTCATTCATACCTGTTATTATATTGTTATAGAACATCGTGATAGATGTATTTTCAACATATGCATGCAGATATGTGGTTTCAGGTCCTTACCTTTCCTTTTCTGACAATAACTTATCCAATATTACCTTCTCCATTATTTTTCCACAACATGAAGGTAGACCTCAAGGGTTCATAGGTTGGTACTAGGCTATCGGCCCTAGGGCCTATAAAAGCCTAGTCATAACTATTCTCTGGCTATTTCTTCCCACAGTGTTTACTTCCTGGACCCCTGCCTAGCAGGGCAACTGATGTGATCCCCGGGGTGTATTTCCCATCTCCCATCCAATCATCAAGGTTCCTTTTGAAGAGGGCCAAGGAGGCGCTCTGCTTGACATGTGTGGGCAGTCTACTCCAGAGTCTGGGGAGTCTCTGGGTCAGGAACCTATCCCTCCAACTTGTTTTGTTCTTTATGATGACAAGGTTTAGATCCCTGGAGCATGTGTCTCTGAGGGACTGGGATTTCTTTAAGTGCAGCATGTCCAGCAGCTCTGGGTTTGACATGGCCTTGTATATTAAGCAGAGATCACCTCTGAGTAGACGATATGCGACAAAAGTATTGGTTGAGTTTTTTTGGACTGTCAGCATAGGGCATCTGCTTTAGGCCTGTGATTCTTTTAGTGAGGTATTTCTGCGGCCTTTCCAGTTGTTGCAGATGTCTTGAGAAGTACATACCAAACGGGGAGTTGTATTCTGTAATGGGTCTAATGAGGGATGAGTACAGTGGGACAATGACCTCCTTTTTCCTGGATGAAAAGCCCTTAATGATGAGGTGTGCCACATAGAAGGATTTCCTGACTGTTGTGGCACTGTGGTTATTGAAGGTGAGACCACTGTCCACCTGTGTCCCTAAGTCTCTTATCACACTTTCAGTGTTAGTGTACTGCCACCTATGTGGTAATTTACAGGTACATGTTTTTTCCCAAAGGGGATAACTGTACATTTCTTGGCATTGAGCTTGAGCCCATGGCTCTGGCACCAAGCATCTGTTTCTGTAAGGTCCTTTTGTAGAATATCCACATAATTTGGGGATTCAGTAATGGCTCCCAGTTTGCAGTCATCTGCGAACTTTGTTAGGCAGAGTCCCTTAGTGTTGACCTGTACTTCAGAGAAGTAGATGCCAAACAAGATCGGCTCCAGGACTGAACCCTGAGGTACTCCACTTGTCACTTGTCTAGAGCTGGATTTGGAGTCTGCTACTTTTACAGTGTGGGTTCTGTCAGTAAGCCTGTTGGCAACCGATCGAGTGACGTAGGGATTAATGCCCAGCTTAGTAAGTTTATCTATGATTCCAGAGTGGGAGATGGTGTTGAAGGCCTTGGCAAGGTCCATATAGGCTGTATAGACCACCTTACCCTTGTCCATGGCTCTGGAGACTGATTCGAAGAAGTCATTCAGGCTCAGGAGACAAGATCAGCCTTTCATGAACCCAAACTGTGTGTGGTCCAGTGTTTGAAGGTTGCCAATATCTCTGTTTATAAGTTCCATGATAATACGTTCCATGGCCTTGCATATCAGGCTTGTCAGACTGATAGGGCGGTAGTTCCTGGGATCCAAGGTGGATTCCCCCCTTGTGGAGTGGGATAACTGTAGCTGTGCACCACTCAGTGGGCATGAAGCCTGAGGTGAGGTGATAGTTCATTTTGTAGTTCATGTTGTACACAGCCTGGGATGTCGTCTGGTCCCATGGATGCTTTATTCTTAGCTTTGGAGAGTGCATTTTTTACCTGTGTGGCTGTTATTACCGGAATTTGGCAATGTTTCTGTATTGAGATGGGCCCTTTAGGGGGGTGAGAGGGGCTGAAGTTTGAACTGAATTGATCTGCCAGGATATTGGCAATATCATTGGTATCAGTATATTTAATGCCATTCTGTTGTAGCTCAGAGCAGATGTGAGCATTGCCATTTAGATTCTTGACATAGGTATAGAATGCCTTGTGGTTGTCTTTGGAATCTTTGTCAATTTTATTTCCATAACTAGCTTTTGAGGATTTTATGAGGGATCTCAGCTTCTTACTGAGGCTGGTAAGGGAGTTCTGTATGACTTTGGATTTGTCCTACTATACTTTCCTTTAAAGACAGGTTTAATAAGTGTGTGTCTCCAGTCTTGAGGAATCTCCCCATATGTATACGGCCTAGTAAATAATAGACATAGCGGTACCATAGGTTTTTGGTGAAGTGTTTTCAGGTCATAAGTACTGTTCATAATTACTAATTCTGTCTCCTGTCTGTGGTTTGTTGAATCCATCTTGCATAATTCTTTTTTCAGTATAATCTAATTTGATTTCATTATATGTGGTAACCTGCATGTCACTAGGACAACTTGTCACCTCCTTTGTGGAGCGAAACTGTTTTGTATAACATTTTATAAATATATCTATCCTCAGTTGTGTCTAAGAATACATTTATACAGCTTATCAATTTGTATGTACTCGTTTTACATCTTGCATATCTATAAAATGGTTTTCTATTATTCTCAATATATTTTACAAATTTTTCTTGATCTTGTCTCACATTATGCTTAATTTGTTTGTCCAGCTTATTTCATTTTTCAAAGTTGTAGTTTCATCTCTTTTCCACTACTTATAATTTTTCTATAACCTTAAACAAGTATCTTGTTCTTATGGAAATATATACTCCTGAAATTGTGTACCTAGAAACTTATGTTAAACTTTTTTTTTTATCGTTGCGTTCAAACAATTTCTCTTTCAAAACTTTTCACATTCCTTCTGGAGTTTTTTTCCACTGAATGCATCACTCCACTTAGTTTTATATAGTGACTGTTTTGCTTTCATATCATCTGTTATTAATCTTCCATGTATTGCTATAGATTTCAGTTTGGCAGAATTATCTAGCAACAAATTAACCTTAAAAATGCAATAGTCAATGCACATCAACAGTGGCAGAATCTTTAGGTGCAGAAATAATATCTAGCATGTTCTGGTCCCTGGTTGTTTTTTTTTTTTTTTTTACAATCTGAAGCAGTTGTTCCTGAACATACATTGTGAATACTTTCCTTACTAATGTTATTGAATCAATATTATTCAGTTTGTTTCTGGTGAGTTTAAGTCCCCAACCACTATTATTCTTCCAGCTTGTGTTTTTTGCAAGAAATGTATGAATTCCTCTAGGTCTTCATTGCTTGACTTTGGTGGTCTATACACTCTAACAATTATTATATATTCAACAGTTGTCTTTATTGTCACAGTTATACAAGCTATATTATTGGTGTTATCATTGAACATGTAATAATCCCTATCATAACACCTCCACCTGATTTTTTGTTGGAATGTCTGCTACAATAAAAACATTTATACACAGACAAAAATAGTTTCCAGTCATTGTTCTTTAGCCATGTTTCACAAACAATAACATCAGTGTTGTGGTAACACAGCACATTTTTCAACAAAAAACTTTATTATTTATGCAAGCATTAACGACCATCAGAGATGCATCAAACATTGCTGTCTGTAAACTGCTCAGTACAAAGTTTTATGCAGCTTCAGCTACAAAACTATGAACGGTTGAAGGTCTCTTTTTTTTTTAGACTTAGTAAAGAATTTTGCATAGCCTGAGCTCATATACTTTTTATTATAATGTGTCAATATATGTCTTTGACTTTATGGATCCTCTGACTGTAGTCGTTAAATGGGCATCTTCTTCACCTTAGATTACCCCTATACCAGACTGTATCTTACAAGAAAGAGGGTTCTGTCCAGGAGTCTTCCAGATTCATGTTGCTCTATCAGCAGCTGTTTCTCAGATGATAGATTGGAAAAAATCATGCTGAAACACCTTTTGGCAATTCTCAAAAACATTTTTGCAGGGGACAAGCCCCCCTCCCCCCGCCATTCTCATGATTATTTACCTACTCTGAAGTCACACAACATTGGAGAAAACAGAAAACACCACTATCATCTAAAGGTGTTTTGGCACAATGTCTCAAGTCTATTGACAGTCAAAGAAATGACTGTCAATAGATTCACTATATTCAGAGTCTGTCCCTCTCAGTGATCACCTTGGGTTTAATTTGACTGTATTCTGTGTCTATCCCTCTCAGGGCTCACCCTGGTTTTAATTTCTCCATGTGTTTTGAGTTTCTAATACCACAAAAAGAATGTACCTCTCCCTAAGTTAGGGTATAATTAAGAGTTCATTAAATTAGTACTCTTTCAGTCTTTGATGTTAGGTAAGAGTGGTCTTCTCTGTATCTGCAGTCTGCCTTGAATTGCCTCCTTCTCTAATTCATATGGGGTTACATGTATTGGTAGCATATTTAAGTAAGTTATTCCTATAAAATTTGGAACCATCTGGGTATCTTTCTTTCACATTGCCCTCTCTCTCTCTCCTGCTCACAAATTCTGATATTTTATAACTTTGTAGATCTCTCTGTGCAATACACTGTACTCACTGGATGTAGCATTCTCAGTAATCAATGCTACTTTAGTCTTTTCTTCATGGACTACTATATTTGTTTTTCTCTCATTTACTTTTTGAAAAGGTTGGTAATGTGTGATCCCATGTAATAACTTCATCGTTTGCTATTATGTTTTGTGATTCATGTTTCCAGTACTTCTCAGCTACTTCTATATTGAAGTGTTTGCAAACCCTGATGCAACACTGTTGCTGCATTAATGTGTCTTCCCATATAAAGGCCCTCTGTCATGAGTGTGCCATACCCAACAACAGGAAGTGGGACTGTTTCCAGTTCTGCTTTACAGAACCTACATTTGTCTGTTTGTCCAATGTTTTCAATGGACTTTGTAAACATAGTTCGGTATTCTGGGCTGATATTATTAGCCTTTTATCTTTTGGTTTCAGTGTACCTCTCCATAACCATTTCTTTGTCAACTTGTGGTGAGCATGAAGTTGTTCCAGAAGGTCTCTGAACTTCCCGCTATATTTGCGGATTTTGCAATGTTTTTTTTTTCTCATCTGATCCTTTCCTTTATATTCCTTCGTTTATCTTTTGGCACTTTCAGTTACTGTCTGATTTTTGACTATTTCTAATTTGATTTCCATTTCTGCTTTATTCTGAAATGCATCTGCTAAACTAAGCAGAGATGTTATCTTAGACTTATTTCTCTCATGTTTTAAAACTTTAACTGTGTTTGGATATGATGAAGTATGTATGAAGTCCAACAATCACAGATTTATATATTTAGGCAATTTCAAGGAGGCCCATACCTGTGAGGAATATATAATCTTGGTATATACTAAGTTTTAAATATCATTTGATAAGCATTTTTCATGTTTTCACATCCAATTAATTTTATACTTTTTGAGGCCAATAACCCCAAATTTGTAAGATAAGACAGGAAGAGCAAACTGATTTATAGCTTGAGCTTTATGGGTAGATTTGACAACAGTTTTCAGTAAAACCTGTAGTCTTCTGAAGTATTACTTACTGAGCTTTATTCAGATTTGTTCATGTTTTATTGCTGACCTTTCATCTATTCCCAAATATTATATATTCCCTCCTGCTCAGATTCCTTTATACCACATGCATGTCCTAGGTTCATACGTTCTCAGTGCTGCAGCTTTCCATTTTTAAATGTTGCTTTTGCACATTTATCAAGAACAAATGTCATTCTTATATCATCTGAAAAAAATTTAATGAGATATAGTTGTGCTTTTAACTCTTCATCTAACCTGCTATACAATTTTAAGCCAACCACAATTAACCTAATAAATGTAGGGTTTATCTTCTACAAGATTTCCTACCTATAGCAGAAAATATTTTCAACATCTTGCTTAACCCCTTTTACTTTGGGTGCTTTCCTCTGACCTCGTGGAAACCACCTTCTAACACACAATCCCTTAAGAGGAACTGCCTGGACGGACTCTCTTCCAGCAAAGTTGTTCCTACCTATTGCAGAAAATATTTTCAACATCCTGCTTAGCCCCTTTTACTTAGGGTGCTTTTCCCCGCCCTCGTGGAAACCACCTTCTAACACACATTCTCTTAAGAGGAATTGCCTGGACGAACGCTATTCCAGCAAATTTGTTCCTACCTATAGCAGAAAATATTTTCAACATGCAGGTGACTTTAAATGTTGTTTTTGAAGCATAACTATTCAATTAGTATTAACTCTTGACAGAAATGTAATGCGGCGTACACACCAGCTGGCTACTACTGTCATATTTTTTTAAACCCCCCATTCCCAGTCCTTGCATAACAGAGTAGCTGTATTGTGTGGAAAACACCACTAGGTGGCAGTATAAACCCATACTAGCTTACCAATTCCAGTTTTTTTTTGCCCAACAGTTCTCCAGCTCTACGTTGCTTATCCTACTACTTATTTCCCTAATGAATGGTTATTTCTCACGTGTCTGCTACCCTTACAGTGCTCTTCTCTCCATGAGCTCTAGTCCTAAGGTACATTGGAACTCACACTTACCTGTACTCTCCAGTTGCCCTGAGATAGCATAAGCAACTGTATTACTAATTGTTTTTGGTAGCTCCTCCTCATTTCCCTTTCTTGGGTCTACCCACTCAATTCGCCCTGCATGCTCACTCCGCTCTCCTACCCTACCCCCAAATTCCACCCACCTCCAGTGCACCTGACCGTATACCGCCAAAGCCACACCCTAACCCTTACTTCCAATCACTCTCTACTGCTCACTAACTAACTACTACAGCATTATATCACTAGCTATTACTCTTTTAAGTGCTAGTACACCAGGTAGGAATTCTCACCTTCCTTCACTGTGCCTTTCCCTGTCACCCCCACTTCCTTCCTCCTCTTCTAAAACCTATATTAGACTCCTTACAATGCACATAGCACTAATGTTTAGCCACAGGAAACTACAACTTTGTTACACTATCCTACCTTTTCTATTTGTATCTTGTCTTAACCACCTATGAGCATCTCACCTTCACTGACTTTCACAATCCCCTTCAGCAAACTCTTCCTGTAACTCAAGCAGCGACTTGCAACCATTTAGATATTACATCTACATCCACCTATCCACTTCATAAGCACCACAGACCAGCCCACATCACTTATCTTCCATCCAGGAAATCTCTAAACTTTTACTCTACTATCCCAACACTCACACATAAACTTCAGCAGCACCCTCTATTAGATGGTGACATTAATCCCAACCCTGGCCCAAAAAATATAGATACCTCTGACCCCCACAATCAATTTCCCTCTGCCTTTCACATCCCAGCTAGACCATCTAACTCTCTATATATAGCTCATCTTAGTATTCATAGCATAAACAATAAAGTAGCCCAACTCCATGCTCTTAGATGTATATTCCTAGCCCAACTCCATGCTCTGTTAGATGTATATTCCTTCAACATCCTATATCTCTCCGAGATTTGGCTAAAACCTTCAACTCAGGACATTGAAATCACCCCACCTGGATACAATATACTAAGAATCGACCGCAAAACTAAAAAAGGTGGTGGAGTAGCAATATTATATAAATCATGGCTACAAGTTATCTCATTTGATAAACAACTACCCACTGACAGTAATGCTGAAATCCTTATTGCCAAACTGCAGACCAATGCCTGTAAAGCATTTACATAATATGCTCTTATCTCCCTCCTGGAAATAATATTAATACCCTTGAAAATATCCTTAGCTGGCTTTCCACTAACTTACCACAAGAATCCTTAGTGCTGGGTGACTTTAACATTGACTGGACTAGCTCAAGTTACCCATATTAACCTGTATGGTTTCATCCAAACTATTACCTCCCCAAACAGAACACGTAAACCTAACCACAAAAAAAAACACCTTAGACTGGATCCTTGTTAACAGTCATCACATTAAAAATAAAACCAGTACCATTCCTGAGAACATCAGTGATCACTCACTGACTTACATAATTAGACAAAGGACCAATATTCCCAACCCAACATTATATAGAACTACTCGGACCAATAGAAATTTTAATCCAGATAGCTTCCAAACTGAACTTAGGGCTTGTGACTGATCTCCCCTAAAATACCTCCAACTTGAGGATGCAGTGTTATAACACCAAATTCTTACAAATCCTGGACTACCATGCCTCTATTCATTCTATCAAAAACAGGACAAAAACTGCCCCATGGCTTACTAAAGACACAAGGCATAAAATCAGACTGAGAAATAAAATATGGGCCAAATGGAGAACTACAGAAACCCAACAGACCAACAAAAATTTAAACAGATTAGAAATGCTACCAAGAAATCTATACTCCTTGACAAGACAAATTGTTACCTTCATCTCCAGCATAAACATCAGTACAAATCCCAAAAGTTTTGGTCAGGTATTAATAAACTCATACAACCAGGCCACTCCAAAACACCTACCCCATCAGGCACTTACCACAACAATCCTAATCATATTGCGGACACCTTTAATACCTTCTTTACTAAAACAGTTCAATCTTTAGCCATCTCACTATCCCCCCATTAATATTAGCCTGCCTCCCATTATAACTACCTCACTTCCCTCATTTCATCTACAACAAGTTGCTACTTCCCTCATTTGCCGTCTCTTTGAAAAACTTAAACCATGCACCCCCTCTGCTGATCTGCTACCTGCTGAATATCTACAAATTGCAGCAAAAGTAATTGCATATCCCATCTCCATTCTAATACCATCTCCATTCTAATAAATAGAACAATTACTGAAGGCACCATCCCATCAGTCTGGAAAATCTCCCATATCATCCCTCTTTATAAGGGCAGTAACTGTACTGAACTATCACCCAATAGCCTTACTCTCTCCACTAGCAAAAAATCATGGAAAAATGCATCCCCCATCAACTATTAGACCACCTGCTCCAAAATAACATGCTAGCAAACTGTCAGCATGGTATTAGGCCATTCCATAGCACCACCACTGCCCTCTTATCCTTTTCAGACTGTATCAACAAAAATCGCAATAATAGTACTCTATCTCCTGCTCTCTTTATTGACCTCTCAAAAGCCTTCGATATGGTGAGCCACCAGCTACTTCTGAACATACTTCAGTCTCTCTGACTTGATACTCAGGCACTAAAATGGTTCAACTCCTACTTGGAAAACAGGAAACAAGCTGTACTTTGGGAGAATAATCTATCCACTTTTCTTCCTGTTATCTTGGGTGACCCTCAATGCTCCATCTTGGGCCCTCTCTTATTTTCACTTTTTATCAATGATCTAAACATAAATACTCCTCAAGCCACCTGCATACAATATGCAGGTGACTCAACATTAATATGCTCTGCTTCATCCATATCTGAACTGCAATCCCTCACCCAAGCAACATTTAACATAGTAGACAATTGGTTACGCCAACACTGCCTCCTCCTAACCCCCCCAAAACTAAACTATTGCTCTTTACTCCTACACAAAAGTCCTCTCCATTACACCTCACAGTAACATCTAATAATGGTACTCACATATCTCCTGACCCAACCACCAAGCTCTTAGGTGTAACTATAGACCACAACCTCACCTTTGATACCCATATCAATACTACAATAAAGTCAGTAAACAGAAAACTAGTCTCTCTCTATAGGCTAAAACAGTTTCTTACTCCAATAGCTAGAACTGCTATTGCCCATACCCATCTTATCTCTACCCCTCTCCCATCTATACCATTCTATCTAAAAACAACCTCAACAAGCTTATTACCTTCTACAATATCATTGCCAGATTTGCCTCCAGATCCCCATTTAGAACCCACCATTGCCATAATCTCAAACAGCTAGGATGGCTGGAACTGCCTAATCAGCTTCTCTTTCACCAACTTATTACCGCCCATAAGACCCTTTATCATCCTAGCAATACTCCTATACTGACTACCCTCATCACCCCCTACAAAAATCTTACAACCCTTCGCTCATCAAGTAAACTTCTAGTATCCACACTGAAATCCAGTAATAGGGCTGGGGACTCCAACACTGTAGGGAAAACCTGGAACCTGCTTCCTGGTGAACTAGCATCCCTCTCTTCTATACCACTTTTCAAAAAGCAACTTAAAACATACCTCAAGACTCACTGGCTTTGCCCATGCACCAACCCAGACTAACAAGCTGCTTCCTGCCATTCTCACCTTGATTGATCTGACTACTGCTCCACTACCACTACCTTTCATTAACCTTATGGAATATGAGCAGTTAGTTAACTAAGTCTGTATTTACTTAGTCTTTTCTAAATAACCATTTCAGAGTATTAACCTGGTCTCTTAGCTTTCAACAGTAGGAATGTGTCTTCATCATCTGTATTAACTTAATCCTGCTCTTAATTATACTACTATAGAATTGTGACTTAATCTGCTAGCTCATTACTCAATATACATGTTCCCAGCTTATGTATATTGTCTTTCATTCTTTTTATTTGATGATAATTTATTTATTTATTTATTTGCAGTTGGTTTACCAGGATAGTCCATTGGGCCTAAAAGAACCCATTTTCAATGGAGTCCTGGGGAGAAAAGCTCCAAAAAAACAGACATACAGACTAGGTACATACAATAGAAAAAGCTCCAAAAACAAACAAACAGACAAGGTACATACAATAGATTACTGAAGATACTTATGCAAATGTAAAAGAAAATACAATCATTGAATTCGCATTTGAGGTACATTCAACAATGCAATCTTGTAAAAATAAAATAAAATAAATGTGAGGTGTGTTAGGGCTTTAAAGAGGTAGAATTGCTTTGTCGTATAGAGTAGTTATTTTGTAGGGAGTATTAGTTATGTAGGCATAGTCGAATAACATATGAATAAATGGAAGAAGAAGAATACCGTATTTTTATGATGGGTGGGAACAAGAGCATTCCCATTGGGACTTAAGATGTGTGTGAAGAGATTTTTTGAACATGTAATGATTAGAGATGGTACGAATGGATGGTGGGAGTGAGTTCCAAAGACGAGCTAGGTTAAAGGATAGTAGGTTTTTCTGAAACCACACAAAAGACCAGTGAAAACAGCTCTACTTTCCAAAATAAGAATTTAATAAAAACCTTTTAGTTGTCTCTCCTCTCCTAGCACCTCGGCTGCAAGCCTTTACAGAGTAAAAAAAGCCTCTGTAAAGGCTTGCAGCCGAGGCGCTAGGAGAGGAGAGACAACTAAAAGGTTTTTATTAAATTCTTATTTTGGAAAGTAGAGCTGTTTTCACTGGTCTTTTGGGTGGTTTCAGAATAATTTGCTTTTGGATAGTAGGTTTTTGCTTGGGGGACGAGTTGGTTTATGTACTTCTAATAGGTTTTGATTGTTTGACCTTAAGACTCTGTCAGGTAGGTGCAACTTAAAAGCAGAAGACAGGGAGGGACAAAGAGAGGGGTTGTTAATGAGCTTATGGGCTAGGGTTAGCTGAATGTAGTTGAGCTGATGTGGAAGTTCAAGCCAATTTAGTTTTTGGAGAGAGGAACAGTGGTGGGTGGAAGACCTGTGGCTGTTAGCGAACTTGGCAATTTTGTTGTAGCAAGAGGAAAGTTGTTTTTTTAGAGAGGACTGAAGATTAGTTAGGAGTGGCGATCCATAGAGAAGGGAGAGAATAAGAAAGGAAGAAGAGAGAGTGATTTTAGAGGTCTTTGTGAGGTATTGATTTTGACGGTAGAGCATACCTAGCTTTTGGTGGGTTTTTTTAATATTTAGTTGTAGATGGGAGTTGAAATTAAGCTGGTTATCAATTTGGACACCAAGTAACTTAGTTTCAGACACCAGTTCTAGGATTGAGTTGTTTTGACTAGTAATCAAGAATGTGTTTGTATCGAAGGGAGTAGTTTTAGAGGGGGTAAATACCATGAGTTTAGTTTTGGAGGCGTTGAGAGCTAGGTGGTTTAATTTCATCCAATGCTCAGTAATTGAGAAAGCTTCTTGTGTGAGCTTTTGAAGCATGGGGGTAGATGTGGCAGAGCAGATAATGGTAGAATCGTCAGCATATTGGATGATGTTAGAGAATGGGATAGATTTATGAAAATCATTTATAAATATGTTGAAGAGAAGAGGACCAAGTATGGAGCCTTGGGGAACTCCGGTGGGGGTACTAAGAAAAGAGGAAGTGGCCTTTTTCCATTTTACAGCTTGGTATCTATTTGATAAGTAGCTGGAGAACCAGTTCACAGAGGGGGGAGAAAGGTTAAGTTCGGAAAGTTTAGTTAAGAGCAGACTGTGTGAGATAGTATCAAAGGCCTTAGAGAGGTCAAGTAGTAGGGTAGAGACAATTTGGCCAGCATCACGTGCTTTGCTTACGGTTTCAAGATAGGAGAGGAGGGCTGTCATGGTGCTATGATTTGGCCTAAAGCCATGTTGTGTAGGGTTAAGAAGGTTATTCTCTAAAAGATGTGGTAGTAGTTAGTTGGACACATTTTTCTAGAAGTTTAGAAATGGGGGACAGGATAGCAATGGGACGGAAGTTGTTAACATTGCAGTTATTACCGCCTTTATGCAGAGGAATGATAAAGGCTTGTTTCTAGAGTTGGAGCACTGTACATTCCAGGACTGAGCGGTTGATGAGAATGCTTATGGGATAGGCAATTGCTTCAGCAGCTATGCTTAGGAAGTATGAGGGAATGTTATCAGGTGCATTAGTGCCAGGCTTCAATTTTTGAAGGAGTTTCTTTATTGTAGAAGTGGGTATAGGTTTTAATGAGAATAGAGCAGAGTGGAGAGAGTGAGTATTTGATGCTGGTAAGGATGATGAGGAAGTTAGAGTAGGAGAAGAGTTGGGGGATATAGAGTGAGTAGATGGGAATGAGGAAGGAGGAGAAGTGCAGGGTGGATTGTTGGCAGGAGAGGGTGGGGGTGTATTGGATGGTAAGGTGGAAGTAGGAAAAGAGGAAGTTAGTTTGCTAATAGATTCAATGAAGAAGGAGTTAAATTGAGTAGCCAAGTCTAAATCTGGGGCATTTGGGTCAGGGGTAGGGGTGTGTGGTTTGCTGGGGTTAAGGAGGGTAGAGATTCCTTTCCAGAATTTCTGTGGATTTGTTTTATTATTGTTTACCTGATCTCTAAGTCTATGTTTTTAATTCTTTCTAGTCCTAAAAGGGTACTCTACCAGATGTTTATAATTGTGTTTTAGTATTACAAATATATTGTTCTTATGTTATGTTTATGTTTGTTATCATCTATGTTGGAGCTTTTCTCCCCGGGCCTCCACTGAAAATGGACATATATCCAGTTGGACTAGCCCGGTCAACAAATGTAAAATAAAATAAATAAAAAATAAAAAAATCTTTAAGCATTCCTTTATCCATGAATGTGGGATGCTGTCAGATTGTATTTTGCAATCTATCCATGCCATTCTTAGATTCTTCCTCTTTTTACAATTCTCTATTATGGCTTTATTTAGAAACAAATGATGCTTTCTTCCATATGACTTTCTTTTATTACCTTGTTGCCCTATTGCCAGAATTATTTTTTTTCTAAATAACTATAAGCTATCTCTTCATCAGTTTCAGTATATAATTTGTTTATTGTCAGAAGGCAAGTTATTTGTCTATAGTTCTTAGGATGGTTTGCAGGTTCATTCTTAAGTGGGAGTGTATTTTTTCCTGTTTTTAACCAGGTCGGTGTCTGTTTGTATGCACATATAAGTAATTCTTGCTAAATCGTTGTGTAAAGGTGTCATTACCTATAATCAAAACTTAGGTACTGCTTCTGGGCCTGGGTTTCCAGCTAGGAACTTTTTTGTCACTATTTCTCTGGCTATTACTAAATAGTATTTCATATGTTCTGCTTTTTAGCTCCTTACTGTTTCTTTTAATTCTTCTATCCATTCAGTATCTTTGTTGTGTTCAACAGGGCCTTACTTATCAAAATGTAGCTATTTCTTCTTTTGTTGGTGATGTTTATATTCCTTTGCTTTGTTTAGCAATTTTCTTTAAAACCAAACCTTTTGGGGTCATCAATAAATAGTCTGTTTTGTATTTTTTCTTTATTTTTATCTACATATCTTCTGTTTTTCTGCTTGTCCTGATGTATTTAGTTTAGTTTCAGAAATAATTTATGATAAATCTTGGTCCGCTTTGATACTATGGGTAATTTTTGATGATCTGTTCCCTTTTCTATCGTCATCTAAAAGTGATACTTGTCCTATTTGCTGTATAGTTTTCTCTCTTCAGTGCTTCCATAGTGGTGGTCTCCTTTTCCCTTCCTTTCCTTTGCTACTCTGATCTTGTTATAGCACTTTATCCATTATTAGTTTAGTTGCACATAATATATTCTATGCATTTCTATTATATCACATGGACCTCTTTTATTAATTACTGTGATTATCTGTTTTACCCATATTCTAACATTTTGTGTCTAATTGACTTTCTGTATTCTGTTTATTTCATCTATCTTAATATGTCTATTCATTTCTATTAAATCAGGCAGGTCTTTCATTAGACCCTTTTATTCTGGACTGAGAGCATCTTCTTTGCCTTCTGTTTCATGTGATTATTCTACAGAAATTTCCAGAACATTTTCCTGTGACATATTCTTTTGTTGATGCATCCTCCTCCATCTGCTTTCCTCCATATAGGGACCACCGATTGGGCCATCACAGAGCAACATTACATGTGTCAAAGTTGCCAAAGTTTCCTGCCCTTTCCTTACTGTGCATCTTTACTGACCTCCTACAGAATGCTCCAGAGCATCACCATGTAGCAAATTCTTCAGATGCCTCCCTCTCTTCCTGCAGCTAATTAATCTGTTGTTAATCATTGTTCCATCATGTTGTGACCTGTGTTGGAATCTTCACACTAAACAGTTTTCTTCACAAATAGTCCATCACTTCATTTTCTGTTTGTGAACTTCTCCCTCACTAATCCTCTTTTCAACATACCCCTTTGTGATTTTTTTTTTTTTTTTGTATTGTGAAATTGTTCCATATTGCGGTACCTTTGTCTGTATTTCTCTTCAAATATCTTTGAAGTTGCATTGTTGGTATTAATTAGGTGTTCATATTGATCACTGCTGCAGAGGATATAATAGCTGGCCAGCTTCTATAACCTCAAGGCACATTCCATGCACCCAAACAATTAGTCAGCTCAGCTGACTAAAAGACAAGTTTGGGTGCCAAGCCCTTCAGAGCTTTCCTGCCACCAAAGAGGGTTCTACACTGCGGAATTTCGATGATTGATGCTTTGCCTGTGCTTTTCATATTATTTTTAATCTTCCAACTTATTTTGTTATTTAGGGAAGTATCTTTTAAGCTAGGAATATGTATTTTTACTGACTGTCACACGACTTTACTGTACTTTAAAACGGAAGAGCACTTTTGGTTTTGACAGTTTAAAAGTTGACTTAAACATTTTAAAACCTTTTTTTTCTGTGTAGAAACTGTATTTAAATTAATTTTGGGAGCAGGTAAAGCGTATTTTAGTGATTTTTACTGTGTTTTAATAGGTTCATAGGATTCATAAGTATGTACTAGGCTAGTTACCCCTGTGGACCATTTTACACCTAGCCAATTTACCTCAAAGATTATAATCAAACCCTCTATCTGTGAGGTAAACACCTTAACCACTTTGCCAACTCCCAACCCTATTTACTAGGAAACATTACTTTTCACTGCTTTTCTTTAGTTTAGTTTTCCCAGGGATGAAGCACCATTTTCAGCCTGACAGTGGAACAAATTACATCTCCCATGGTCAGTCATTCTTTTGGTCACAAAAAGAAAAAGTCAACTAAACAGCCTTTGCCACCATAGCAGTCTGGAAGTTTACTTCACCCTCAGGTGGGTGACTCTCCTGTGGCCAAAGCTGCTTCCTCAGACAACTCACCTTTTTCCTTAGATTCCTCCAGTGTTGTCCATGCAGCCCCCATGGACCAGGGATTAGCCATGTCCTCTGCGACTGTTGGTCACCTCAGTTAGCAAGGGAGAGTCACTTTTACAGATGTTGGGAGAAGGGACAGGGAAGCTGCCCCTGCTTAGTCAAAATTGTTCCCATCCTTGTGGAAGCTGTTACTGCCATTAATAATCCTGTTTATTCCAGTATTCCTGTCAAAAAGAAACAGAAAATTAAACATGTACCTTTTCCTGCTGCAGTTTCACTGAACAGTAGTCTATTAAGTCTGGCTCAGGGTCTTGTAGAGGTTATTGACTCTTCTTATTAGGTAGTTTCTGGTAAAAGGAAAAGGAGTTCATCT
This sequence comes from Protopterus annectens, assembly GCF_019279795.1. Classification (NCBI taxonomy): domain Eukaryota; kingdom Metazoa; phylum Chordata; order Ceratodontiformes; family Protopteridae; genus Protopterus; species Protopterus annectens. Next base: position 540,197,204 of record NC_056751.1, on the reverse strand, counting down.
TTTCCTGAAGAGATTCAAGAATTTGATTCTGGAGAGGAATGTGATATGACAGATACATTTTTTCTCCTCAGATTTCTCATTCATACCCAGAGTAGAGCATGCTCATGGATTCATAGATAGATTCATAGACTACTACTAGGCTAACTGCCCTTGTGGGCCATTTGTAGCCTAGCCAATTACCCCATGTGAACATCAAACCCTGTACCTTGTGTCTGTAGAGTAAATACGTTAACCATCCTCCCACCTTGTATCATGTTATTGGAATCTCCCTGTCAAGGATTCTGCTTGTGTGAGACTACTTCCATAATGTGCCAGTATTTTCAGTGGGAGATCATTGAGGTTTCTCAGTCCCTCAGAAAATAATATGAACCATTACAGCTGGAATTCCCAAAACCCCCCATGCTGTCAGCATTGGAAGATGTGTTTGTCACAGCCTGTGGTTTCCTTATAGCCAGCCTGCTGCACCTAACAAAGCAGCTAGAATGTACAAAGTTCTTCAGTTGTTGAAATTTCTATGCCCTCATCCCAAACCTGACTAAACAGCTATAGCTTTAGTTAATCGATCTGCTGCCAAACATTTTAATTCAGTACTTCCCCTTCTGACAAGGATGTTAATACAATTGAGAAGTTTGGGAAAAAAGTGAATGCTTCTGCAACTTTAATTTTTAGAATTTTGAATTGTCAGGGTCGTATGTTAAAGTTTATTCTGACTAATTGTGAAAGTATGAGGAATGTTTTATCTGAAAATCCCTCCTGTGAGGGAAAATAACTACTTTGTGTGGTTTAGATTCTTCAGTTTCTAAAGTCATTACACATAGTTTAAAGCGTGCTTATGACTACGAAGATTCTATATCCACAGATGTTCCCACTGGTACTGTCTTGAAGAGGTTTGCATGGCTGCATTCTCAGAACCTCCTAGAAGATGTAAAAAAAAATTAAGATTTTAAATTCTCCTTTTGATAGAAATTTAGATTTTGGACCCATTGCAGCAGAGGTTATTAGAACCTGTGATGAGAGGGGTAAGCTGACACAAGGAGTCTCAGATTTTTCAGTTGTTCGTCTCCAAATTTGCAAAGGATTTTCTGCTACCTCATCCAATTTTGGCAAGAAACAAAATAAATAGTCTCAGCAAAATGCTGGTAAGCAGATGTTTAAAAAAACAATAGCAAGGAGGTTCCCAAAAGAAAGCAGGACCGCCCCCCCCACAGACGCACACAATATAGGACAGCCAAATAAGGCAACATGCTTATATAACCTTGTGCACTCCCTCCCACCTCAGCAGTCACTTATCCCTTCCCGGAAGTCTCTAAACAATTTTTAATGGACCTATACCAATATTACCATACAAATATGGAGTTCAGAGGGAACATTATGATGACTTTGGATGTACAATCCTTATTTACAGTTATTCCGAATAACCAAGGTATAGCCATGCTACAACATTATTTAAGTAATCATTCCAATTTAGAAGCGGTGAAGAGAGATATGATAGCACTACTGATGGAACTTGTTCTAGAGAACAATATATTTTCTTTTGAAAACCAATAATACCTGCAAGCACATGGAGTAGTCATGGGCACTCCATGTGCTAACAATTACGCCAACATAGTTATGGTGGTATGGGAACAAGAACATATAGTAGAAGGTAATTTTAGAGCATATATAAAATTTTATAGGCAGTTTGTGGAGGAGCTCTTTTTCATTTAGGAAGACTCCATAGAACAACTGTTACAGTGTGATGAACATTTAAACCATACATCTGCATTTTTAAAATTTTCCTTAAAATATTCTAGTAAAAGTATAGATTTTCTTGATGTCATTATTAACATTACAGAAGAAGAGAAAATAACCACAGAGATATATAGAAAAGAATGCTATAAGAACACCTATGTATATAGAATTAGTATGCACCCACAGCACATTTTTAATAATGTAGTAAAGGGTCAAGGCATGATACTATCAAGACTGTATATAGAAGAGGAAGATTTTGAGAAAGAAATGACACTTTTGGAAGAAAGATTTATGAAGAAAGGGTATAATAAGGATAAATTAGAAACAATCCTGAATCAGGTTAGAGATAGTAGAGATACGACGGGCAGACCCTACTTCTCAGAATGGGTAGAAGGTAATAGAAAGTCTATGGATCACTATAGACGCAACTGAGATAATGTACAACACAAAATGTCAGTTAAATATGCTAATAATATGCAAGTAGCAACAGATATTTTTAGGAAATATTGGCCTGTATTAACGGCTGACCCTGAAATTAGAAAAGTGGTAGATGGGTATCCATCTTTTGTTTATAAAATTATGACTAACATGAAGAGAATGTGCTATTCTTATGGCACTAAGAAAGGACCTAAAGAGGGGATTAAACCATGTAATAATTGTAACTTCTGCCAATATGTAGAAATATTGAGGGAGTTTTTTCCATCCAGACCTGAAGAAAACTTTTTGGTTTAATGCAGAAGGAACATGTGGCACTGAACATCTTGCCTATCTTGCTATCTGTGAAACCTATAAGGCTTTTTATGTAGGCAAAACAGAAAGCTTAAATTTAGAATTAGGGAACATCTATATGATATACTAAAGCAGGTTTCTACAATTACCTTAGCTAAACATGTTATGAATACCTCTAATTTACACACATTTAAGTTCTATAATAGAAAATACCAGGGTTAGCAATAGGCTAGGGGATATTAGTAATAAAACAGAAGTAAATGAGACAAAATGGATAATTAGACTAAGGGCTGATGTAGGCAAGGGACTAAATGATAAAGTCCCGATAAAATCTATTCTAAAAGTCAGACCACTTAGGAAGTAATATAAAGTTTACTTATAGTTGTCCATGTTCATATATCATTTGTTACACCCTCATTTATGGGTTTTCAGTGTAACAACTAACCCTCCCCCTTTTTTTTACTTGACATTCTATCAGTTCACTATTCAGGAATAGTTTGTATATTTATTGTTTATTCAGGCATAGACTTTTAGTTTTTATAGCTTGCACACATTTTTATATATTATATCTAGTCAGTAGTTTTGTATGTGTTTTAAATGTTTTTTATCTTTTATTCCATGAAAGCTTTCACATGTATTACGTTTAGTTTTTCTGTGTTTTGTAATATGTTTTTAAATGGTGGTATTTTGGTAAGAGATTTTTAATTGGATACTTTAAATAATTTAGTATTTAAATGTTCATGCTATATGCCATTGCAAATACGTCTGAAGAAGCAGGGGATTACACTGTAAAAGCACTTACGTTATTTCTGGTTTAATAAATAGACTACTTTTATCACAGAATAAGGTGGCATTGTTTTACTGGAAACGTATAACTACACAGTGCCATAGTATTGCCTTACATCTTTATATTTTTAAGTATATATTTCTTTCCTTGGATGCTAAGGCATTAATCCGGAAGGTTCAGGTAATTTGCTTGTTTTGGGAATATTATAATGGGGATTATGTTTAGGATGAAAAAGGTAGTGGAAGGAAATATTACTAGGAAGAAAGTAGCAGATACATGAGGAGCATTCCAAATGACATTTGGGGAAAAGTGTATTTGATGCACGAGTGTATGTTTAGGAAACTGGGATACATAACAGAGAAGTATACATTTCCAAGCTGTCTAGAAAAAAATACTAGAAGTTATTTTTGAGGTCATTTGAAGTTCAAGGCTGAACTCCATTAAATGAGGAGTGCTATTTTGTAAAAAATAAATATGAGAGATAATTTTAAAGAACCCCATTGCACATTTAATTTCAATTCATTCATATTATATACTGTATAGAATAACAATTAACAGTGAAACTATAGTAGGAAAGAGGATGAGGGAGAAAATTTAAGAAATTTTAGATGATGGAAAGATTAGAGAAAAAAAGGAGGAGGTTAAAGAGTATGGTAAAAAAATTAAAAAGAAGCATAGTTTGAGGATATTTGCTAGGATAATTTATAATATGAACATATGGTTGAAAAAAGTGTAAGTTTTAAAAGCCTAATTAAGGAAAGACAGATTAAATTAAGAAGGGTTAATGAATTGACAGATTTTCTATGGACATTAATGTTGCAAAAATTACCGGTCAAGGAGGAAATGAATTACAAGCAGTTGAGTGAAGGATTATGTCAAATATGCAAGGAGGTGGAATCTGTTGAACATGTTTTACTGGAATGGATAAGATTTAAATACATTCGAGAAAGGTTTAAAATTAATATCATTTTGAATGTTTTTAAAATATAGATTTGGATATATGTTATGTTACTGAGTTTATGGTGGAAATAAAGAAGAAAAGGGATCTGATGAATTGGCTATTAACAAGTACTTTAGGGGTAATCTGGAAAAATACATGTGAATACCTGCTGTATAATAAAATGTGGGATTTTTAAATTATAATGAAAAGAATAAAGAAATTGTGAAACAAGGGGTGGAGGGATGAAATTTGGAATTTTAAAATATGGTTAAATGAACATGTATGCAAATGTGCTTATTGTTCTGTGCTTGAAGCTTATTTTATTGCATTTTGTCTTATGTAAAGAGACAGAATGCATATAGAACATTAAATTTAATTATGTATGTAAATAAAAAGCCCCCTACTTTTTCAATAAAAACTTGAGAGTTGAGACTTGTTCTCTCTGCCACTCGTTTAATTTACGTGTTTTGCATGAGAGAAGGAACAAACTAGTGGTTAGAGGTTTAATAAAGTCTTCCTTTTAGGAACAACTTGGATGAAGGTCAGTCCAGTCTTTCCAAGTCATCCAAAAAGTCTTCTACTACTGGAGCTTCAGAGCCAGCAAAATATACCAGTTCATCTAAGCCTGACAAACAAACAACTTCGGCACCACTGACTTCGGAGCAGTTGTCATTGTAAGGAGTCGGTCCCCACTACTGGAACCGGTGACTTCAATATTGAAATTACCAATACTACAATCTGTAGCTTCATCAGCTCCATCTTCGCGGTCCTCAAGGAACTTGCCTGATATGGACGTGGATCATGTGGCACAGAAGCTACTTCAGACCACCGGCATTGGCCAAACATTTGCTCCAACCCCTCGAGGCTCTGAACTGACTCAAATCCCCCTTACTACTTCTTTTCCTCCTCTGATCTGACTTGAGGTTTCCGAGCTAGAGTGCTCGGAGCTGATGATAGTGGAGCCATCGGTACTGACGCCTGCCCCAGGACTTTCGGATCCAATATCTCGGACTACTTCGGTGCTGACCGAGGAGTCTAGGAGCCGACACTCGACGGTTTTGTCCGGGGAGGATAGTCAAATTGATATTTTGGGTCCGACTTTACCTCTTGGGGCTTTGGCATGGGTGAGTTCGGCTCCTACCTTTGGCTCAGAGCCCACTGTTTTGGTGCTGAGGGAATCCACTCTGTCTTCGGATCCAGGGGTTTCTTTGCATTGGGACCATGGTGCCTTTGATGCCATGAGGAGAGTATTGTCCCCACGGACAGCCACTTCATTAGGTCCAGCAGCTTCCTCTCCGAAAGCACCGGCGTCTAGTTCTGCGTCACCGATTCCACAGAAGCGTAGATACCCACAGCCTCAGGAAGCCCCATTGGGTGAGCCCTGCTCTTCTGAGACCTCAGCAGAAGTTCCCAATGAGGAGGTACCTAGGAAGAGGTTATGCAAGAGGAAGCATCTGGACTCCCCTCAGGAATCCGTCACATCAGGCACTGATTTAGATTAGTCAGAAGGGTCCCCACGGTCACCTGCTGAAGATATCTTTTTCGCAGATATCTTGGAGATCCTTAAACAGAGGGCTGGCTGGCAGCCCATCAGCCCTACTGATGATGAATCAGTCTACCTGAAGGCTTTCCAGTCTCAGCCCTCTGCTATCTGGGTGACTCCGCCTTTTGATGAACTTATAGACCTAGTTTGTCGAAAGATGTGGGAGTCTCCAGATACAGTGGAATCTGTCCCTAGGATGCCCAACAAGTTTATTACTTCTCCACAAGACAAGGCATTTCTTACTAAAGGAGTCCCTGTTGATGCCATGTTGGTGGGGGCGGCCATCAAGAAGGAGTTATCCGAAATTTTGATGTCGGTCCACTCCCTCAAATAAAGAATTTAGGGTCATGGACAGATATGGGAAGCGCATGTTTACTTAAGCGACTTTTGCTATTAGGTCACTGAATTATCTTAGGCACTTCACTAGGCTACAAACAGATCTCATTAAAGAGCTAGGAGATACTCTTCAGGGTTCAGTAGCTGCGAGGGTCTCAGACAAAGTACCCTCCTAGCTCTCTATCCTTAATTCCGTAGTAAACTCATTCATGCATCTGGTCTCGTATGCAGCTGATGGAGCGAGTAGAGCAGCAGCTTCAGGCATTGCTCTTAGGAGACATTCCTGGATGCGCTTATGTCCATTTGTGGAGCCCTTTAAGTCATCCTTTATCAATTCGCCTTTCAATGGCTCGTCCCTTTTAGACCCAAAGTAAAAGAAATGCTTACCAGGTGTGAACAAGACGGAAAGACTCTGCCATCGGAGTCAGTTTTTCCACACCTACCAGACCTTATCCCAAAGGTCAGAGCCTTTCAGGACAATCGTGGTGAAATCTCCTCCAGTAGCAGAGGAGGGGGCAATAATGGAAGACGCCGTCCACATGGCAAAGGGAGTCCGCAGAACCAGGGTATCAGAGAACAGTTCTTTGGGAAGCCCTATCACCACTCCTGAGATGAGGCCCGCCTGTCCACCTCTGGAGGCAGTCGGGGGATGCTTATCTTTGTACCCAGACGCCTGGCTAAAAATTTCAAAAGACAGCTGGGGTGCAAAGCATCATTTCCAGAGGTTACTCTATTCCCTTGCTTACCACAGCCCCCCCTGTAAACAAGATCCCGGACATTCCACCCAATCACAGCGAATAAGCAACCATAGAAATCCAAAGACTAGGAAAAAAAGAGTCATCCAACCAGTCCCTGCAAACCAGATAGTATCCAGAACTTACTCAAGGTTCTTTTTAGTTCCAAAGAAAACAGGGGACTGGAGACCTATTTTGGATCTCAGCAGACTGAACAAATCTGTAAAAAAAAGACAGCGTTTTGGATGGTCACGCTGCAGCTGATACTCCCTTTTCTAGGGAAAGACAATTGGATGTGCTTGATCGATCTCCAGAATGCGCACTACGATGTAAAAATGGCCAGACCATCCAGAGATCACCTGCATTTTCAGCTGGGAGACTGTCACTACCAATTTTGAGCTCTGCCCTTTGGTCTCACTACAGCCCCCTGAGTGTTCACCAAATGTATGGCAGTAGTCTTGGCTCAGGTGTTTCCATATCTAGACGACTGGCTCCTAACCACCACCACCAGGCAAGAACTCATACAAGCAAGGGACATGACCATGAATCTTTGCTGTCAGCTAGGGATTACTATAAATTTTGAAAAGTCTGCCTTATCACCATCGCAGCATACCATGTTTATAGGAGCAGACTTAGACACCACCAGAAAGGGTATATGCTCTTCGTCAGCAAGTTCTAACACTTCTTTCACGAAGAAAAGCCGAGACATCTCTAGTTCTCAAAATATTGGGTACAGTGGCGGCAGCAATCATTGCAATTCCACTGGGTCGAATGCACATATGCATACCCCAATGGCTCCTTTTCACACAGTGGTCTTTTCAAAATCTATCAATGTCTCATCAGATTATAATCATGAAGACCTGCAAAAAGGACCTACAGTGGTGGCTAACATCGCATTCGGTAGCAATAGGCCAACCTTTTGTGTTACAGACTCCGATTGTCAGAGTGACCAGACGCTTCACTGGTAGGGTGGGGGGGGGCACTATCAGGAAAGGACAGCCCAAGGCACATGAACACAACATGAGGCCAATTTGCATATCAATGTCCTAGAGATGAGAGTGGTGCTTCTAGCATTGCAGTCCTTTCTAGACTCTCTCCCTCTAGGGACCATTGCAATCCAGATGGACAACATGTCCATAGTCAGGTACATCAACAAACAAGGACGGACCAAATCTTTCCCCCTATGTTGACAGGCTATGAGAGTATGGCAGTGAGCAACCTCTACCCAGCACTTTCTGATAGCAATGCACATCCCGGGGAGGTCCAATGTGATAGCAGACAAACTGAGCAGGGCAATTCTGTTGCCTCATGAGTAGTCCCTGAAGAAAGAAGTAGCGGAAAGGATATTCCATAAATGGGGTCAGTCTTGCTGAGATTTCTTTGCACCCCCACAAACACGAAATGCAGCAACTACTTTGCCCTTATCCCCCACCTGGGGGATGCCCCAAGGGATGCGCTTGTACATGATTGGCCCCTGGGCCTCCTTTATGCATTTTCCTCCCTTTCCTCTGATACCCAAACTTTTACAGAAAGCCAGTGTTCTGGGAAGGACCATAATTCTCGTAACCCCCTACTGGCCTTGTCAGATTTGGTTTCCATTCCTACGGCCTCATCTATTGGAAGAACCTTGGATCTTGGACCCAGTTCCAGACCTCCTGATTCACTCATCGGGGGCTCACCATCCATCTCTTTAGTCCTTCAAATTGACAACTTGGCTGCTCCAATTCCAAATATAGCAAGGTTTCAGAATATTTCAGCTGCAGTTCAGTATAAACTGATATCCTCCCACAAATCGTCCACTAGGAAGTTGTATCTCAGCAAATGGAAAAGTTTCTCAAATTGGGCAATGAAAAATCACATTGATCCCTATTTAGTGCCTTTATCTTCTGTTTTGGAATTTTTGACTGAACTGTTTAATGAGGGGGCAGCTGCCGCAACCATTCGAGTCCAATTAGCTGCAATATCTAACTTTCACCTTGCTATTCAAGGGTCTAATATTGTGCCACATAGACTTTCCAAAGCATTTCTCAAAGGCACATTACATTTGAGACCACCCATTAAATCTATGATTACCTCCTGGAATCTAAATTTTATTCTTTCTCGAATCATCTTACCACCTTTTGAACCAGCCTCTTGTATCTGACATGGAAAACCATTTTTCTAGTGGCCATTACATCTGCCCAAAGGGTTTCAGAGTTACAGGCCTTGTCCATTAAACCTCCATATATGATATTTCGTAATGATAGCGTTTCTCTTCGGACAAATCCCTCATTTTTACTGAAAGTATGTTCAGAGGCAAATCCCAGTCTGTCTATAGAGTTGCCTGTTTTCTTCCCTAAATATGAGAATAACATGGAGTATATGCTGCAGAAGCTTGATGTTCACAGACAGCTTCGATTTTATTTAGACAGGACTAAAGATTTCATAAAAACAAAACAGCTCTTTGTTGCTTTCTCATATTCCAAGAAAGGTGCACCTGTGAAAAGTACTTTATCAAAATGGTTATCAGACTGTATTTCTTTCAGTTACAGTTCAGTAAATACACCACTACATCAAAAGATAAAGGGCCATTCTACTAGAGCTGTCTTTACCTCATCAGCCTTAACTGCCAAACTACCAATAGATACTATTTGTGCAGCAGCTCCTTGGTCAAGGCCTTATACCTTCATCACTCATTACAAAGTAGATATGGCCTCCAGGGACAGGGCTTCCTTTGGTTCCAGTATCCTGAAGAGTATACTCCCATGAGCCACCCTAGAAAATGGTGCTTGGGACACTAACCTATCAGTAAGAATGAAAGGCGAGATGGAACAAATTCTCATAAAAAAGTTATGTACTCACTATAACGTTCCATGTGATTTGTTTAGCTCGCCTTCATTCTTACGTCCCACCCTCCAACCCCCATCCAAGCTTCTTGGGGACCAAGTATTCACCTAAGACACGGTTATATTGACCTTTATCTAGATTTCCTCTGTTATTGGTATATCAAGGGTGACGTGTAGTTTATTGGCAGCAAACAAGATCTGAGGGAAGCAGCAGTGCATCATGGGATAGGGAGTAGGCTTCCAATTGGTTGAAGACCTCGAGCTTTTGCATTAGGCAGAGTCAGATCCGAGCATCAGATCTGAACCCATCAGTAAGAATGAAGGCGAGATGAACAACTCACATGGAACGTTATGGTGAGTACATAGCTAATTTCTTTTTTAAATCTAACCTCATCATGTAAGTGTTTGCTCATTTCCTGCCTCTCTCTGTCTAAATCCCCAAATCCCATACACTTACCCTTCTTTACTGTCCTCACAGTGTTTTCTGTTTCAGTTTTTGAAATCTTTCATATTCTTTTCTTTTAATTTCCCTAGAGTAGAACTGTAGTCCCCCCCCCCTTATTCCCTCCCATTCTGCATATAATATGGTATTTAAGCACAAATAGGTTCATTACCCAACTTTTAAATATCTCCAATAAAAACACTGGGGACTACTAATGAATTTTTGTGTTCTTGTGCCATATATTATTTTTTCTATCACTGTAGCATGGTCAAAAGTTGCCACTAGACTTGCTTTACATTTTATCACTATATACATATACATATATATATATATATATATATATATATATATATATATATATATATATATATATATATATACACACACACACATACATACATACATACACATACATTTATTGTCGTGTAATAAAATTTTTATCAGTTCTGCAGCATGTCTTCTATTTTCATGAGTAATACAGGAATTGTGTTGGCTGTCTTTTCTGTATAACCACATATTTTAATCCAAAAATCTTATTATGAGCTATAAGGAATCTGTCTGCTTTAGTCACTCTGTATTCTCCAGGACCTAACCAAAGATCCTTATGATTTGTGAGCATTTTCCATTTTCCCTTTATAATCAACCTTCCCCTCATAAAAAGTTAATTATTTTATTTAGTGTCACCTTAAGTTGCTTTATAACTGTCCTGGAGAAAATAAATCAGAGCATTGGTAGCTTTGATCTATCTCCAGAAACCCCCTTCCCCATGGAAACTCCATACTTTTGCTCATTATCCTTCAACTGATGTTTGACATGAAAGAGATGGTTCTCATTCATAGCACTACCATCCCTCAATGCATTTCACCATTATAGCTAAGGGAGATCCCCTTCTGTTATCCCATTTTCCCTAGTTTCAAGTGTACACTTTATTTATCTATTTTACTCTTGTAATAAGAAAATATCAGACCTATGCCTCCTCTTATCTCCCAACACTCATACCTGTGAGAGATGCACTTATATCACCAAGTGGAAGCAGTGGGCACTCCAACCAAGACCGGACTAGCTGGTCAAGAGGAGAAGGTCAACACCTGCAACTCACTACATAGAACACACAGCCCTCCAAAACACCAGCCTTCACAACCCACACATAGAAACACAAACCATCCACCTCTCAATAAAAATTTACCCAAACAATAGAGACCCCTGAGACAGAAATGCACTCAGCCACCACAACACAACACCAACCCCAGAACACACAGTTCACCATTACAGTGTGCCCCTCAACCCAAGCCCTTAAGGCAAAACACTTTGCCCAATGTACAAATCATTGGGGAGACAATTGTTGGACCCACTGATGTCAAGCTCACTAGGTTGAACAAGGAGAAGGTGACAGTCAGTTGTCTGTCAGGTGCCAAGATCCGCCACATAGTACATGCACTCAGGTCACTCCACAACAAGTACAAATATGATGCAGTCATTGTGCTTGGGTGTGAATGACCTGAGACGTACCTCCCTGGACTACATGAAAAGAGACCTGATGGAACTCTTAGATTATGTGGCCCAGGCAGGTATGAGCCTAGCTTTGAGCAGTATTCTACTGTTACCCAGAATGATACCACAGTACGAGCAGAAAATCATTGATTTCAACAATTGGCTAAGTTTCTGGTGTCATTCTAAAGGGATCCAGTGTCTGTCTGCCTGGGAAGACATGATCGACAGAGCTCTATGCTTTGCCAGAGATGGCCTGCATCTGTCACCACTGGCTATGGGTCTTGCCACCCCTATAGTGCCGTTTTTAGGCAGTGTTCCACAGACCAAAATTCCACCGTAACAGCTACAAACAAATGCAATCTAAGGGTCATGCTGCTCAATGCTAGAAATTAAATCTCAAGATGCACTCGCTCAAAGCTCTCCTCAGAATGGTGAATGTTGACATCTGTGCTGTAATGGAGACTTGGTTTAAAGAGGCAGAAAGTACCCCCACTCTCCCATGCTACAACTCATTCCATATCTTTCGGCCCCAGAATGCGACCGGAAGCTCCAAAGGCGGTGGTGTCTCAGGATACGCACACCTCTAGACTGGTAGCCTAGCATAATGCATCTGAGATACTTCAAGTACAACTAACACAGGGTAAGACAGAGATACAAGTCATAGCCTGCTACAGAACCCTGAACATGCCCCTAGATTCACACGCCAACTTCTTAAGCATTCTGGAGTCTATCAAGATCCAACCCAATACTCTCATACTATGTGACTTCAACTGCTCTTCCATCAACTGGAAAAACTATTCAAGTACCAATGTACAGGCCCAATAATTTATCAGTTCCAATGCCCTGGACCAGCTCATTCTGACCCCTACTAGAAGAAACAACATCCTCGACGTGGTTATCACCAGCATGGGAGATTGTTGCTCCACGCCTGTAGTCAGTTCCTCCCTGGTTAAATCTGACAACAAAAAAATCCCATCTCACCTCCACCCCCCCCCCCAACTCAGGTTATCACCCTGAAAAACTTCTCTAAAGCCGACTGTGGGCTCCTAAAAGCAGAAGTGGCTAGCTTTTTGGCACCCATGACAATGGAAAATAGCTGCTGAATCATACACCAATGCACTGTGTGAGCATGTACACAAATGCATGGACCTTCCTATGCAAATAGAACTATGATGCTCTCCTCCAAAAAAGAAGGCCAATCTGGTGGTGCCCAGCCATCAATAAACTCTACAAGAAAAGGACGAAACTGTTGTAGAAAAGAATGAAGTCACAAGAATGGAAAACCTCCCTTATCAGTCTCAACAAAAAGCTGAGATCCCTTATCAAATCCTCTAAAGCCAGCTATAAAGGCAGAATTGCAGCTGACACCAAAAACGACCACAAAGCCTTCTATAGCTATATCATAAACCTCAAAGGCAATACCCAGATTTGCTCTGAGTTATTGCACAATCGCGCCTCCTATACTGACCCAACAGATATAGCCAACATGCTGGCTGACAGATTCAGTGCCAGGTTTACCTCCCCCTTCCCCCAAGGGCCGTATCACAATACCAGATGAAAGCCTGGTACCCACCATTTCTGTGGCACAGGTTAAAGCTGCATTGTCCAAAGCCAAGCATACAGCTTCCGTGGGACCTGATAATATCCCTGGTTGCATCCTACATGAGCTACAAAATGAACTGGCAAAACATCTGTGTGCCCTGTTCAGTCACAGCCTTACCTCATGTATGTCCTTAATGAATGGCACACTGCTACAGTCATCCTGCTTTATAAACGAGGAGCAAATACAGACCCTGGCAACTATCGCCCCATTAGTCTGACAAGCCTGGTATGCAAAGCTATGGAGCACATTATCATGGACCTGCTTAACAAAGATATAGGCAATCTCCAAACTCTTGACATCACACAGTTTGGCTTTGTCAAGGGGATATCCTGCCTGCTGAACCTGATTGATTTCTTTGAGGCAGTCACCAAAGGTGTGGATGAGGGTAAGGCCTACCTCGACCTGGCCAAGGCCTTTGATACCATTCCCCACTCAGGTATCATTGATAAACTCACCAAAATAGGCATCAGTCTTTACATCACTAGGTGGGTTGTAAATTGGCTCACAGACAGGGCCCGCAGAGTGAATGCTGCGGATTCCAAGTCGGACTGTCAATCAGTCATGATTGGAATCCCACAGGGCTCGGTCCTGGGCCCTCTCCTGTTTGGCATCTACTCAGAAGTCCAGGCCAACATAGAAGGACTCTAGTTGACCAAGTTCATTGATGACTGTAAGCTAGGAGTCATTATCAACTCACCAAGTGATGCAGACATCCTACAAAAGGGCCTCTTTGAGACCAATGTCTGGTGTCAGAACCATGGCCTGAAGCTTAATGCCAAAAAATGCGTTATCATCCCCTTTGGAAAAAACTCAGTTCCCATGAATTATCACGTTGATAGGAGCCCACTGAACACTGAAGGGGCCATTATAGATCTGGGCACCCAGGTCGACAGCCACCTCACCTTTGCCCACCACATTGCCGCTGTGGTAAGAAAGTCCTTTTACATGACACATCTTATAACCAAAGGTTTCTCATCCAGGAAGAAAGAGGTAATCATCCCTCTCTATTCATCCGTCATTAGACCAATCATTGAATATAATGCTCAGTTTGGCAGGTACCTGACCAGACACCTATAACAGCTGGAGAGGCCACAAAAGTACCTCACAAAAAGAATTCTAGGCCTTAAACACATGTCCTACATGGACAGACTGAAGAAACTTCAGCTGTTCTCAGTCTCTGTCTTCTACTTAGTGGTGATCTCTGCTTGACTTACAAAGCCATTTCCAACCCAGCTCTACTTGAAATGCTACACCTAAGGAAATCCCAATCCCCCCGCACCACATGCTCCAAAGATCACTACCTCATTACCACAATTAACAGAACATGCTGAAAGGACAAGTTCATCTCCCAAAGACTGCCCATACTCTGGAATAAGCTTCCCATTCATGTCAAGCAGAGCACCTCACTGGCCCTCTTCGAGAGAAATCTTGAGTTTATGGGTAACAGAAAGTTCACTCCAGGGATCATTCCAATTGCACTACTGGATATGAGCACTGTGAACTAACATCTGGTGCCATGGTGCCTGGGCAATTTTTTTGGGCTAGGCTTGTAAAGGCTGCAGAGCCATTAGCCTAGTTACGCACCTATGAACCTATGTATCCAAATATTCGTAATGTTTTGACTGGATTGGTGATCCTATTCTCCTTCCAGGTGAATACTAAGCATATCTGTCATTACAGCTCATGTTGTTTATTCCATTTATCCTTATTACTGGTGGGGGACTCATTTCTATACCTGCGGTACAACTTACTTATTCTGTTATGACCAATTTTCTTGCCTTCTTCCCTTCTCTTCCCCCCCCCCCCCCCACACACACACACACACACACACTTCAAGCGTTATGGACACGTAGCTTTTTATTATCGCTTTCCTGTATTAAACTTTCCCCAAAGAAGCAACCTGTCACAACCCAACAAGGATTTCAAAACAATTACTGATATACAAAACACAAAAAGTTTAATGCAACAGAAGTTTTTAACATTAAATGGATTATATACATTATAAATGTTTCCAATGTGAGTGTTCACAGTTCACTATAAAGATCACCCACTTGTCCCATGGCATCAAGATCTTTATTTATTCTTACAGCTGTTGTGCTGTTTGAAGAGAGAAACAATTCCGCTCTCAAACTATTTTCCTGTCATAGGTAGCTACTAGGCTATTGTCCCTAGGGCCTATATAAGCCTAGCCAAAAAGGTACCCTGGCTTTCGCCACCCAAGACATTTATTTTCCTCTGCCCCTGTCGAGCAGAGCCACGGAGGTGATCCCCGGGGTGAATTTCCTATTTCCCATCCAATCATCAAGATTTTTCTTGAAGAGTGCTAATGAGAAGCTTTGTTTGATATAGATAGGTAGTTTGTTCCAGAGTATGGGAAATCCTGGGACAGGAATCTATCCCTCCAGCATGTTCTGTTTATTGTGGTGACAAGGTCATTGGGTACCTTCTCTGTTTACTGCCCATTCTCAAACAGCAAAGTAATATTGAATCTCTTTTTTTTTCTGTTCTCTGGATGTGTTCATATCTCAACTTTTGTTTTCAATATTTTTTATTAATAGGAATTTTGTACTTGGATCCCTTGGACAGAGCAGCAGCCATTCTTCATGTTTATTTATTTACAACATTCCTTATTTACTCTGTATTAATTACTCTCATTTCTTGTTTCAGCTCCCAGCAAATCAGTGCTTTAGCTTTGTATCTTCCAGTCTTTAAATGTACGATTCCCTTATCTTTCACCAAAGTTAGTTGCATTTTCTTTCTATTCTTCCACATCCCAGTTCACTGCCAAGTCAAATTTATTGTCTTTTTATGTATTCACAGTTCCTGTTCAGCACTGCTTCTTAATAACATCACTTGTTGCTTCTCTGTGTGCTTCATCAAGAACCATTTTCATGACAGAGACAGAATGCCTTTGACTTGTATAAATTTTCTGCCTTTTGAAAAGTAGCAAATTTGGGTCTTAATACTATTTTGAGGTTAAATTAATGTACGTCATCTTCTACCTACTCCATCACTCCAAATATATATGCTATATGCACATTTTCTCCACAGCTTAGTTACAAACAGTACTATTTGCTGCTGATACCATATTTTCCATACATTTAAGCTCACAGCTGTCTCCTACCTCCAGAAAGAAACATTGAATTACCTTTTGTCAAATTTTCCTGCTTCAAATGCTAGCCTGTGTTAACAGCCATTCATGCTTTAATAAGTGGAAAGGGGTCCAATGGTGCTGTTCTTAGCACTTTTTTTGTTGTAACAAGGCTTTCCCCAGCTCCTTGATGATTCAGTCTTCATGCTGCTATACATCCTTCCCTGAGAGCTGGAGAACACTTACTTCTTCCTCTGCCCCCATCAGAAAATACCTTTAACATTGCTGGATAATGTAGTTTACACTTTTCAAACTATATTGACTTGTAGTCTTCAGAAATACTTCACACCTCCTTCTCCTGGCTACAGTGTAGTCTTCTTCTCCAGCTATAACCACGTTCCTGCTTTCCACAGTGGTGCCAAGATCTTCTCCATTACATTGTAAGTTTCAAATCTCAGCAAAAAAAGAATAAACAATGCTAATTCAGCTTCTGTCAGGGGGATAGATACCCTATAAGCACAATCTACACAGCTGCTCTGTTCTGAATTGCACCATACTTACCTCCCTCTGCCCCCACAGTTATATCACAGAACAAAATGTTCTTTTTTTCATGGTCTGTATTCTTACTCATTTCGTGGCTAATTACTTTCCGATCATTATTTTATTTTATTTTATTTTAGTTATTTATTTATTTGTTACGTTCTGGCTTCAGCTTATGCAGGGCATTGGAGTGAATGGTTAAAGTTTCTTTACCTCTTTATGCTTTTGTTCACTGTTTAAAGATGATGTTTCAAACAAGATTTGCAATTCTGACGTTCATTTCCTGGAACTCTGCACATGCAAAATTTAAGGAAACACACCCTTCTGGTGAAGTATAATTCCACAAAACAACTTTCTCTTGTTCTGGAACTGGAGCCAGTCCTTTCCAAGTGTTGAATGGTGCTGAAGGAGTTATTACTCATTTTTATTAACTTTTGGACACTTCTCTCTCTATTTTCTTTACATAAAAATATTTTCTGGTGACCACTTGCTTGGAAATGTACACTTTTACTTTGTTCTCATTCCACTTCTATACTTTTTATAATCCATTGAAAAGGGAGGTGTTTATCAAGCGTCTCCACAGAGGCAGTTAAATACTGGAGGTCATACCAGAACTGATTTTTGACCAGACATTAATTTGTCCTTGACATTTAACCTCTGAAATAAGTGTAACCCTATCTTTCTCACATTCTCTTTTTTCACTCATTTTAGAAAGCATGATACCCATCTTGCATCCCCTGGTGCTTCCAACTCTCCATCTTGTCTCTTGACCAGAAATAATTTACTCTATAATGTCACATTCTGCTCTTGTACATATTTCTTGGCATTCATGTCTTGAACATATAATAACTTAATTTGTGTTATAAATATTTGGTACATTAATCATCACTTTTACTGCAACAAAATAAAATAATATTTGATGGCAACTCACTGTGTATGGTCAGAAAACACCTTTTAAAACTAAAGTCAGGGTAACCTACTGGTGGATGAGACTGACCACTTGAGCTTCATTTCCCCAGGGTTCAACTTGCCGATGATAAAAGTACCTCCATAGAAAATCACTGTCAGTGAGTTGTGCCAGAAGTTTTCCCAGTTGGTACAACTGTGGAGTTGGTAATTAAAATTTCAGAGATGTGTGTGGGCCTTGCCCTCCACATCAAAGGTGCAGGGGGGGCTTACCCTCCCCCTGAAAAAAACTTTTAAAAGTGTTTATCAGCATTTTTTTTCAGTGAATGCAATTTGGGGATTATGATCCTTGGTGGATTCACTTTTGTCCACTGATAGTGAAGGTTAAAGTGAGTGTACCACAGTGACTTTTAGGAAAATCACGTTAGAGTATTTCCCATTAAAGATTTAGGATTTGATTAGTTAAGTTTCACATTCTTGACAAATACTAAGCAAATTTCTTAGACTCTGCCAACACGGAATAAAAACTGCACCAAAAGCTGACACACCAAAGATTTTATTTAAACAAAAAAGTAAGCACTTTTGCAACTAAACAAGTCGCTTCATCAGACAGCTAGTAAAATACTATAAAACATTTAAATAAATAAAAGACATGTCAGGTGATCAGCACTGCTAAGGTCATTGGTTATAGTTAATTAAAAAATTGTCATGTGCAGTTAAACGCACATGAGTGCTGTGCATTGTATAGCCTTATAAAAACAGAGAAAGCATTTCACATAACAATAACACTGCACATAAGAACAAGCTAACCATTTCTGTATATATCATACTAAAAATTAAAGTTTCCAAGGACAGGTTACTAGAATTTATGTGGCAATGGACGTGCTTTGAGAAAAGGTTTAAGGGAAGCAATGCCATTCAAACCTGGGGGGTTTTCAGCATTAAGCTTCAGTATTCATTCTTGATCAATGCTTTCTGTGTGATTCTCAATGTCGCCCCCTCTAATGTCAGGATGTATTACTTGTATCACAAGAAAATGTAAAAATATGTGTAAGATCTTCACAGCTTACGTGGTTAGTTAATGCACTGCTGTCTTTCTTATTTTTGATGTCCCTAATATGTTCAAGCACTCTATCTTTGAACATTATATTCGTTTTTCTTACATAAAATGAATTGCAGGACACACAGAAAGAGAAGTATACTACATTAGAAGTTCTGTAGTTGGCAAAGCATTTGCTCTTAATGTTAAAACCTAAATATGATTGGGTATAACTGGCACTAACATGAATGTGTTGGCAGGCTATGCAATGCTTGCAAGAAAATGTGGCAAAACGATCATTTTTACCAGTATGCTTTGACCAAGAAATCAGTACTCCAAGATAAAAAAAAAGCTACTACCAGAAATTCCAGCAAGCCCAGCATCAAAACCCACAAAAATTCTGGACAGGTATAAACAGCCTACTCCACCCAGGACACTCCAAAACTCCTACACCTTCCAATCTAACTCTGAATACTCCTAGTCAAATAGCCAATACTTTTAACAAATTTTTCTCTGAAACAGCTCAATCCTTAGCAAATACCCTATCTTCCACTAGCATCCCTAAGACATGCTGTCTAACCAACTTACCCAGCCTTAAAACTGCAGCCTGTTCCAACAACTCTCATCTGTCCACTACTTCACAAACTAAAACCTTGCACTCCTTCTGCTGACCTCCTCCCAGCTGAATTTCTACAAATGGCAGCTGGTGTACTTGCTTACCCTATCTCCATCTTAATAAATAGAACTATTACAGGAGGTTCTATCCCATCACTCTGGAAAGTCTCACATATTATCCCATTACACAAAGGAGGCAACTCAACTGAACTCTCCAATTTTCGTCCCATAGCACTGCTATCTCCATTAGCTAAAATCATGGAAAGATGCATTCATCAGCAACTCCTTGATCATCTCCTACTAAATAATCTCTTAGCTGATTGCCAACACGGCTTTAGACCATTTCATAGTACCACTTAGAACATCTTCTGCGTGGAGACATTCGTGAATGGGCGTACCTTCGTTGAAGGTTGTGCATCAGGGCTGGCAACTTGGTACGTAAAAATCAACTGCCAATCATTAGCGTACCGGAGTTCTGCTGTGACGACCCCTAACCGGGAAAAGCCGAAAGTCACAACAACTACCGCACTACTATCCTTTATAGAGAGTGTTAATACGAATTGCAACATCAACTTGCTCTCCTCAGCTCTATTTTTAGACCTCTCCAAAATCTTCAATATGGTGAATCACATCCTAATGTTAGGCACCCTTAAATCACTTATAGGAGACACTTTAACCATCAAATGGTTTAAGTCATATCTAGAAAACAGACAACAAGCAGTACTCTGGAACAATAACCTATCAACTCACCTCCCTCTCTCCCTAGGAGTCCCACAAGGTTATATTCTTGGACCCCTCCTTTTCTCTATATTTATTAATAATCTGAATTCATCTCTCCCTCAAACCACCTGCATACAATATGCTGACGACTCCACATTAACCTGTACTGCAGCCTCTCAGGCTGAACTACAGTCTAGCACCCAAAAAGTATTCAACTTAGCAGAAGACTGGTTCTCCAAACGCTGTCTCCTTCTAAACCCTAAAAAAAACAAACTCCTACTTTTTACCCCTGTGCGAAAGTCTCCCCCTGTCTACTTCTCAGTAACATCAAATAATGGCACTGTAATAGTACCTGATACCACAACCAAGCTTTTAGGTGTAACAATCGATAATAATCTTAGTTTTGACCCACACATAAACTTAAATATCAAATCACTTAATAGAAAACTTGGTTCACTTTTTAGACTAAAAACCTTCCTTACTCCCTCTGCCAGGACTACTATCGCCCAAACTCACCTAATCTCCACTCTCTTTATGCCTCACCTATCTACACTAACCTATCCAAAAATAACCTAAACAAACTGGCCACCTCCTATAATAACATTGCTAGATTTGCAACTGGTTCCTCATTCCGTACTCACCATTGCCAAAATCTGAAAAAATTAGGATGGCTGGAACTGCAAAACCAAATTCTTTTCCAACAACTAACTATTACCCACAAGATCCTGTATCATCCTACAAATACACCCATACTCTCTACCCTTATCAGCCCTTATAAAAACCTAACAAACGTATGCTCAGCTAATAAGCCACTACTAGCCACCCTTAAATCTAACAACAAATCTGGAGACTGTCATTTCAATAATAGCATTGGAAATCCTTGGAATAAGCTTCCTACCAAACTAACATCCCTGGAATCCACACCACTTTTCAAAAAGCATCTAAGAATCCACCTATCTTTACAATGGCTTTGCCCCTGTACTAATCCTGTCTAAATTTCTTTTCTTCCACATTCCACCATATTCACATGTACAATTACAGGCATCCCTTGTAGAAAAAAAAAATTCACCCTGTCTTTGTCTTTTCTATATTAAGTTGTATTTTAACTTTCTAATATTGCCTTTACACGTTACTCCTGTTATATACATGCCATTTTATATTCTCTTATGTAATGAATATTTCAATTTTACTAGTCACTATATCAATTTTAATTTTTAAAATATGTTACTCCTATGTAGTATTTTTTGGTTTCTTTAGAACAATGTTGTAGTGAAGCTTTTCTCCCTGGGCCTCTACTGAAAATGGACATATATCCAGTTAGACTAGCCCGGTCAACAAATGTAAAATAAAAAATCTCTTTTTAATGCCCAGATGCTGTTTCAGTGAGATGTTATTCCTAAATGTAAAAGAGGGGGATTTTCCAATTTTGTCTGTCAACCTAGGTGTTTCTTCTAAAATACTCCAATGTTTTTCAATGATGTTGGTATATTCATTAATATCACTAGAATATTGCATAATAACAA
This sequence comes from Protopterus annectens, assembly GCF_019279795.1. Classification (NCBI taxonomy): domain Eukaryota; kingdom Metazoa; phylum Chordata; order Ceratodontiformes; family Protopteridae; genus Protopterus; species Protopterus annectens. The sequence goes on along the minus strand of NC_056751.1, from coordinate 540,175,609 downwards.
TAAAACCATTGGAGTTCCACTCCAGTCTCTGCCCTGAATCCAAAGATTGACCTTCGCTGAGATATGGTTTGCATCTGCCACTGCGTTGCCTCCAGGCTTCAGTAATGGCACTGTCAATGTCTTGTCCACTATATCCTCTATCTAAAAATTCTTGTTTAGCTACTTCCAGAGCTAGCTGTGCTGCTTGGTCATCGCTGTGTAGTCTCAAAATCCTATAAACTTGTCTTTTGACAAAGTTCTTAGAAATGTGTCTAGGATGCATGCTGGACCTGTGCAACAGAGCATTTTTCCTTGTGGGCTTTCTGTAAATGCTACTATTCAATTTCTGTTCTGATATTTTAACTAATACATCTAAAACATTAATTTCACTGTATGAACATTGCTAAGTAAATTTAAAAACCTAGTAGTGTGACTGTATTTGACACATTCATCCAGTTCTTGATTGTTTCCCTTCCACAGAATGAAAACGTCGTCCACAAATCGGACATACCAGAGAATGTGTTAAAAAATGGTTTATCTCTGTCAGGAGATGAGACTGTTCCCAGCAACTAAAGCTAGGTTGGCGTAGCTATTGGCACACGCTGTGCCCACAGCCATGCCAACCTTCTGAAAGAACTCAAACACAAAAACATTGTTCTCTAAGATAATATCTAATAGGGCACATATAAGTTCAATCTTATTATTATCAAAAGAGTGATTGATATTGAGAAACTCTCTAATCATCTCAACTCCCCAATCGTTGGGTATAGATGTAAATAATGCTTCGATGTCCATAGTAACCAACATATACTCACAATCAATAGTCTCTAATCTATTATGTAGTCTTTCAAGAAAGCCTTTGGTGTCCCTGAGAATGGTGTAGCAGTCATTAAGTAATGTATGTAAGTTGCCTTCTACATAAATGGATAGTGCTTCTGTATACCATCCGGCACCTGAGACAATAGGTCTCATTAGTGGTATGGTGGCATGTTTATGTATCTTCGGAAGGCCATAAATTCTGGGAATAATGGGATTCTGAGTGTTAAAAAAATTAAATAAATCCTCATCTATCATACCTGTCATAAGTAAATCAAAAATTAAAAAAGAAACCTTGTCAATAATACCTTTAACAGTTGCAAAAGAAATACATTGATATGTATCAGATGCACTCAGTAAATCATTCATTTGTTGTAAATACAACTCTGTATCAAGCAACACAATTCCACCACCTTTATCGGCCTGCTTGATTTCAGTGGAATTCATATTAACTAGCTCATGTAAGGCCTTATTTTCATTGCTTGATAAATTATAAAATTGAGTATTAGTACCTTTAAAAAAAAGAGCTCTAAAATCTCGTTCACAAACATTAATAAAAGTTTGTATCGCAGGGTGCGTAGTAGGAATAAAAGTACTTGGTTTCTGATCACGCTTGTTTACTTCAGCATTGTTTACCCCAGAAGCAAAAACATTTTTCAGGGACAGGTTCCTTCCCAATAACCGCAAGTCTTTTAACATAGTAACTGGGTTGGTTCATTTAGCTGGAACAAAGGACAGTCCTTTATTCAATAGCGCAGTGTGTTCACTAGTAAGCCTAAGAGATGAGATGTTAAAAATCAGATTGTGGCTTACATTTGTTACCACTTGGTATGATTCGGATTCCATTCCATGCTCCCTTGTCTCGATCGATTGTCTTGATTGTTTAGGCTTCTCGATCGTGCCCTGATGGGTAGTGGATTCTTCAAAGTAATTTGTGTATCTTCTGGAGTCCCTAAAAAAGTGCCATGTAGATTCCTTTGTGTTGTCGAAGGGCCAGCAGTAGGTTCCTGCATCGTAGCTCTGTGGCAGTTATAGGCAGTTGCTGCTTCCGTTAGCAGATTCTCTCTAACGTTTACTGTTTCAGTCACTGCTTCTGCTAAGGCTGAGGGTGGGGGAGGAGCTGATGCTTGTGCTGTAGACGTAGTACGAATGGTTGTTGCTTAGTTTGACCTACAATAGAGTCTGGTTGAATGGAGGTTATGCTTTCATTAACTGTGGCTAAGGGCCTGTTAATTTCTCTTGGCTAGGAGAAAACATGATTATTATCAACACCCTTTTATCCCTCTAACTTCTTGAGTTTAGAGCCTGTAGTTTCTTATCATACACAGTAATATTTTCTTGTAAACAATTTAATTTGTCTAAAATAACATCAATAGAAAAACGTGTAGAGATATCACTTTCAGCAGCAATAATTTGTTCTTTCAGTTCATTTTCTATTAGCAGAAAAAAAATCAGTTAGCAAACGCATATACTGTGTACTGAAATAAAGGTTCAATTCTTGCTAACACACTTATAATAATTCCAAAAATACATCTTACTCGCTACACAATAAGCAAACCAAATCTTTTGGCTAGGGATAGTACTGGAACACAAAATAAAACTCATGTATGCAGTTGATTAACTGTATAACTCAGAAAGTGAAACTAAACTTGTTTATTTTAAATATGACAAAAATTCTTAAAATTAAAATGCCATACGTTAACTAGTTAGACCTTCTCAATATTTTTGACTAAATCTCACGTGTGCACATTGACTGTAATATGGTGAAGAATAACTAAATATCTTGCTCTGTTTATCTAAACACCAAACACTTTAAATGAGTAACTAACCATTAGTTTGTACTAATTTTTTCATTTTAAAACGCTGAGCAATGTTTTGTTTGATTAAGTTAAACAGAACTATTTGCTTGAATAAGACGCTTTAAGATGAGTAGGTCTCAATTATCCAATTAGAAATTATCATTGTTTGATGTAAAATATGAGAAAACAAATTAGAGCAGAAATAACATTGTATGAAGATTACATATACAATAAATGTATTTGAAACATGCATGCATATTTACATTAATGAAGATCAAAGTAAGTAAATGTTTATAAATGTGTACAGTACAGCGTTATGAATAGGAAAATAATTATACTGATGCTGACCATAGGTATTTGTTCAACAGAAAAAAATAAGAAAATGTACTGCATATTCACATTTTCTGTTTTTGTTCTTTAGCTAAAAGTGTGAAAACTCAATCCACGAAAACAACTAAAAGTAAGACTGCTGTTTACTAAGTTACAATTTACACTGTATACATATGTATAACTTAACATTGTATTTTTCATGAAAAAAAAATGAAAATGTGTTGCTAATGAAAAATAGAACTTTCCGTTTTCTAGCTATGTACATTATTTACTGAATACTCAAAATTTATCTTGGAGTTTTATCAGTTTACGTTCTTGCTATTATTCTTAGGTTTCAATTCTTCACGTCTTTTGGGTTTCTGATACCATGATGGGAATGGACCCCATTCTGAAGTCAAAGTATGACTAAAGTTCATGACATTAGAATTGTTTCAGTCTTTGATGTCAACCAGAAGTGCTCTACGCAGCACCTGCAATGTGCCCAGAAATGACTCCTGCAATTCATAGGGAGTTACATATATCGGTAGTATATCTAAATATGACTGGAAAGTCTTTTTTATGAGAGTGTTTGCTCCTTCTGCTATTGGAACTGTCTGGGTATCCTCCTTCCACACTGCCATTATTTCTATCTATGAATCCAGGTATTTCATGACTGTGTGTGTCTCTGCACATATTCCCACAATATACTGATTACCATGTTAGTAGAAATCATCTTCCATTCTTATATATTTAAAAAAACTTGTAAGTAACATTTTTTTGAAGTATATAGGCTTTGCCATTTGATTTCTGTTATGGCTTATTTCAAAGCAAAAGTCTATAAAATATATTAAAAAGTGAGACAATAAAAACAGACAGAAATGATCACATACAAACACACAATAACAAAACCACCCTAACACATTATTTTCCTAGATTTTATACTTACTGATGGACTATCTAACACAAAAGCTTGTTTACATTTTAAAATTACTTTTATGTTGCACATATATATTTACAAAATTGTTGCATTCCATAAATCATTAGTTAATATACTTCTTGGATTTTATACTTTTTGATGGATTCTTGGACAGAAGTAGCGATTAGGCAAACGTGTTCCAGCCTTAGACTGTGTTACAGATGACCTTGACTGGGCAGTACTAGTATATATAGGCTACCTGGACTTTAGCAAGGACAGTCACTCTGTTCCACACAGAAACTTGAGAGGAAAACTGGTGGGTGTGTAGGTGAGACCATGACTAAGGAACTGGATAACTGAATGGTTGAATGGAGGCACGTAGAGGGTTGTGGTAAAGTTGTGGTGTTAGGAGTTAGAAAAGTCACAAGTTGATTACGCAATACTCTGCCCTTGGTTCAGTAGTTTCTGCATTTGTCTCAGAAATATATGAGGGAACATGGAGCAGGTTCAGTCTGTTAGATGATGACACAAATATACAGAATGGAATGTGGGGGGTGGGGTCTAATGAAAGATTTGGAAAGGCTAAATGTGTGCAACAAGGTGGAATTTGACTTTCATTGCAAACCAATGCAAAACATTGCACTTAAACAAAAATGATGGTGTGAAGTATCAGCTAAAGAGTGGATGTCATGAAAACAAAGCAGGGAGAGGATCTGTTTTTAATAACACCTGGATGGTACTGCCAAGAATAAAGTGAAAGGGCAATGTGTACAGCAAACAGAAAGCTCAGATGTTTCCTTAGTGGGATAGAGTCTAGAAGCAGAGAGGTAATCTATACTACAGGCCTTAGACAGGCCATGTATTGAATGCATTTATAATTCTATATGTAACTGTTCTGATACATCTTTATTGCCTTATTTCATTCTTGGTCCTTATTGTATCTGAAATGGAGTTTCAGACAAGTGGAGTTACTATGTTAACAGAAGTAAAAATAAAATAATAAGTAAGTGTTGTATGCAGTACAGTAGGCTGTATAAAGAAAGGGGCATCCAAATGCTAGAAGCATCTGTGGGATGGAGGAGAATAGTACTCTTTTTTTTATCTTTGGTTACTTGTTTTTTTTTTTACCTGATTGCAGACCTGCTTGAAATTCAACAAGTCTGAAGGGTTCTTATTTTTTAGAAATTGTTTCCATGTCTTGTCCCTAGTTGGCATTAGTTCTTTAGTTGACCATAGAGCATGGTTGGTTTTGATTCTTTTTTTACCTGAGGAGATACGAGACTCTCTAGAGTTTCCAGAAATGTATTAAAATAATTCACTGCATCATCTAGAGGTAGTATTTTAGGATGTTCTAGTTCAAATTTTTAATATATTGATAGATGTCTGTGGTTTAAAGTTGGGCAGATTCTGTATTTGTTTATAATGATATTCATTTTGTATGGAGGGAACTCTTCTATGGATAAAGGCCAGGGAGATGGTAACTAAGTGTATTTGGCACAATACCTTTACTTGAATCAGTGACCAATATCCAGTCTAGGATGGAATCTTCCTTATTACCCTTTTTGTACCATGGAGTTGTGATGAGTTGGATGAATTGAAATACGTTACTATTAGAGGAAGGGAAATTAGAGCAGAAGTTTAGCCAGTTAATATTGACATCTCCCAGAATGATGGTTTCATTTTTGATTGTATTAGAGATCCAGGCAAGGATCTCTTTCAGAAGAAGTATGTTATTCCCTGGGGGTATATATAGAACTATGATATGTATTTTTTTGGAGTTGTTTATTTTTAGAAAAGAAATGGGAATTTCAGTGGTAGAGAACTGTGGAACAATGTTTGAGTCCAAGATTATATGGTAGGTGTTAGGGAAAAGAAGTACATTACCACCTCCTTTTTATGAAGCTTATCTAACCTTATGGCACTGAAACCTGGCGGGAGACGTTTAGAGTCTTTTATATTAGGTTTGATCCAGGTCTGTGTAGCAGCAATGATATCTTGTTGAATATGGGATACACAGGCATGAAAGTCAGAGATTTTGTTTCAAGTAGTCTGGAAGTATAGTGTAACAATATTTAAGGATTTATAGAAGTTAGAGGGATTGGATAGGAAGTGGGTCCGGTATTATGATGGATATCACCGCATAGGAGTAAGTTTGAAAATATTGGAGAGTAAATGAATGGTAATTGGTTTCTTTTTGATCTGCTGAAGAGATTCTGGTGATATAGGGTACTGCATTGTAAAGGAAAAATTATTAATTTAGGGAAAAGTAGTGGACTTATGCAAAATAGGGTGGGAGATGGTATCAGAGTAGCTCTTTGAAGGAATGGATTGGAAGGATTTGACAGATATAGGTTTTCACAGGTGACAAAGGAGAAACATCTGGTTAAGTGACTTGCTGAAGGTTACATATTAGACATATGAAGGTCAGAGGATAATGGCTGTTGACATACTCTCCCAATGACCTGGAGGCATGTGTGACACCCATGCAGTGGCCCAATAATCAAGGAACCTCAATCCTCACCACTAACACCAGTGATGAGCGTGCACATTGGGAGGATAACAAATAAAATGTCTAAAAATGATGACCGAATGCAGCAAGCTTAAAGAACTTCATCCTTTATGAATACATCAAGACCTATACTGAAAGAAAGGAAAATAAGTGGATACTGCACTTTAATGCATGTACCCCCCAGGTCTCAATGAAATATTTTCTCTTAAACCAGAATTAAATCACTTACATAATTGTATTAAGTGAATATACTAAACATTTTATTAGTATTTTTAATGTGTTTTGTTTCTGTTTTTGTGTCTATGTTTATACGAGTATTCATATTTGAAGCTTATAAAGAAATACACCTTTAAAAGTTAATTATTTTAACTAGATGATTATTCAATTTATGTATTAATTAGTAAGTATAAAAACAGCTAGATGAAAAGTACAGCTGCTATCACCTGACGAAGTAGATACGTTCTGTGAAAGTACTCAGTACTTGTGTTATTTGTTGGAATAAATGAAGTTCTTTTAGCTTGCTGCATTTGGTCATAATTTTTGGACATTTTACTGCACTGGATTGACCAGCCAACTTGGTACTTGTTTTTACTGTTTTGAGGATAACAGGTACACACACAGTAAAGTACAGTTTCCCTTAAGAGCACACAGAGATCACAGTCGGTCTGGGGCTGGTTTCTCCTTTTCTCTCCAGATCCCCAATAAGATTCCCCACTGGCTCAGCTTTAGAGTGGAGTCCTTAGCCAGGATTCCAAGCCAAGTCCTCCCAGCACTCCCTCTGTCCAACCAGTGCTTCGTGTCTTGCCCAAGTAGCTGACACCATGCACACACACATTGAGATATGATTTATTATACAAACACAGACACTCCTGGGGAAGGCAGGCACAGGTTCACTAGGTATGCCCCTTCTGCTCAGGCTATAAGGTAGTAATCCACTGCCACCAGAACCACTGCTTATCAGCTACTATAAGGCCCTTACCAAAGGGTGACCAAATTTGCTGTGCAATAATACTGTTATCCAATTAGTAAGTGTGACCAGAACATTTAAGGCTATTGGAGTGGCTTAGTGCAGTATCACTAAGTACATGCAAGTACTCTAGAGCTTAAATTATCTCTACACAAAACAGACACAGTTAAAAGGTTTAAAATATTTAATAATAAATAATAAAAACACAAGACAAATCTCTTCAGTTCAACACAGTGCTAGTCAAGACTTCAGACGCAGGAACTTTAAAACAATAGTGTAGGATAGTCTGACATGAATATAGAAAGCAGCTAGTTTAATGTTACTATTTTCTATCTATTTCTAATAGAAATACTAAAGTCTAAGATCCTACTTAAATACAGAACAAGCAAGTGCTGGTAATGTCAGTTCTGAAGACAAATGCAAAATGCTATCTCTTTCTCTCTCATATCTCTTAAATTGATAATACATCACTGCTGACTCATTTTAGAGTACATCATTCTTGACACTTCTCTGGTTCCCAGGCTACCAGAAACTCTAAATTTACATTTCTTAGTAAGCTTGCACCTGGTCAGGAAGCCACAGCAATGAAAAAGATTATACATGTAAAACTTTGCCATTAACTCTAGTCTCAAAACAATAGATGGAATTTCTTCATCCAGACATCCTGTCTTCGAGCTTTGAGATTAAACTGTCATAAATAATTTACTTTATCAGCTTTCTTCCAGCAGGGTGCACTGTGGTTCCATTTTTGAAGTTGAGAACATATAACACAGTTTTTCTTGCATTTAGTTTTCTTCCATTTGTAAAACAGCCTGTGGATTACATTAATATTTACAATAACACAGAATTATCTACAAAATTCTATCTAGCTGGGCTGGCAGCCTTTCAGTTTTTCACAGCATGTACACAGGTGATAATAACATGTTTCTGACAGAGCACTGCTCGCAGTCTTAACCCTCTGCACCAAGTTTTCTAATTAAGTCATGGAGGGATATACCTAAGGCAAAGGGGGGACCAAGTACAGGGAAATGCAGCAAAAAAAATGACAGCGGGGGTACCCACTCATGCAGTCATGCATGACATACAAAACCATAACTCTCCCACTGCATTGTACTCCTGTTACCCTACTCAATAACCTCTAGAGTATATTAGCAACCCTCACTTCCTATCTCGGCTCATATTGCAGACATCACTCTGCATCCTCCTTCACATGCCTTCACTCTTCTTCCAGACTTTCTTCACATCACTGCAACATAACTCTGTACTCCTGTACCTGTTAGCATACACGTTTCACTGATCTAATAAACTACAGCTCTGCCACTGCCTCACATTACCCTCCACTGCTGCTACACTTTTACTCTTCCTGTTTTAGTTAAGACTTATAAATGTACATGCAGTTATAAGTTAATAGTATGGCACTTAGCATAGAGGATTAAGGCAATAAGCAATTTCATGTGGTATAGGGTTCAATTCCCAGTTAGAAGAGTTACCGAATAGCTGGGTAACTACAGCAGAGCTAGTAAGGGAGATGGCTAGAAAGGTGCTTGGTGTGACATCTGGAAAGAGGAAGGAGGACAAGGAGACCTGGTGGTGGAATGAGGAAGTACAGGAGAGTATACAGAGAAAGAAGTTGGCAGAGAAGAAGTGGGATTGCCAGAGAGATGAAGAAAGTAGACAGGAGTATAAGGAGATGAGGTGCATGGCAAAGAGAGAGGGGGTGAAGGCTAAGGATAAGGCGTATGAAGAGTTGTATGAAAGGCTGGACACTAAGGAAGGAGAAAAGGACCTGTACCGATTGGCTAGACAGAGGGACCAAGCTAGTAAAGATGTGCAGCAGGTAAGTGGTGATAAAGGATAATGAGAGAAATGTATTCACAAGTGAGATAAGTGTGTTGAGCAGATGGAAAGAGTACTTTGAGGGGCTGATGAATGAAAAGAATGAGAGAGAGAGAAGGTTGGATGATGTGGTGATAGTGAATCAGGAAGTGCAATGGATTAGAAAGCAGGAAGTAAGGATAGCTATGAAGAGGATGAAGAATGGAAAGGCTGTTGGACCAGATGACATACCTGTGGAAGCATGGAGGTGTTTAGGTGAAATGGCAGTGGAGTTTTTAACTAGATTGTTTAATGAAATCTTGGAAAGTGAGAGGATGCCTGAGGAATGGAGAAAAAGTGTTTTGGTACCGATTGTTAAGAATAAGGGTGATGTGCAGAGCTGTAGTAACTACAGAGGGATTAAATTGATCAGTCACAGTATGAAGTTATGGGAAAGAGTATTGGAAGCTAGGTTAGGAAGGGAGGTGATGATTAGTGATCAGCAGTATGGTTTCATGCCAGGAAAGAGCACTACAGATGCAATGTTTGCTCTGAGAGTGTTGATGGAGAAGTACAGAGAAGGTCAGAAGGAGTTACATTGTGTCTTTGTGGACTTAGAGAAAGCCTATGACAGGGTGCCTAGAGAGGAGTTGTGGTATTGTATGAGGAAGTCAGGAGTGTCAGAAAAGTATGTAAGAGTGGTACAGGATATGTACGAGGGCAGTGTGACAGCAGTGAGGTCAGCAGTGGAAGTGACGGATGCATTTAAGGTGGAGGTGGGATTACATCAGCTCTGAGCCCTTTCTTATTTGCAGTGGTGATGGACAGGTTGACAAACGAGATCAGACAGGTGTCCCCGTGGACTATGATGTTTGCAGATGACATTATGATCTGTAGTGAGAGTAGGGAACAGGTGGAGGAGACCCTGGAGAGGTGGAGATATGCTCTTGAGAGAAGAGGAATGAAGGTCAGCAGGACTAAGACAGAATATATGTGTGTGAATGAGAGAGAGGATAGAGGAATGATGAGGATGCAGGGAGTAGAGGTGGTGAAGATGGATGAGTTTAAATACTTGGGGTCAGCAGTTCAGAGTAATGGTGAGTGTGGAAGAGAGGTGAAGAAGAGAGTATAGGCAGGATGGATTGGGTGGAGAAGTGTCAGGAGTGATTTGTGACAGACGAGTACCAGTAAAAGTGAAAGGGAAGGTCTACAAGAGGGTAGTGAGACCAGCTATGTTATATGAGTTGGCGATAGTGGCATTGACAAAAAGGCAGGCGTCAGAGCTGGATGTGGCATAGTTGAAGTTGAGATTTGCACTGGGTGTGACGAGGGTGGACCGTATTAGGAATAAGTATATTAGAGGGCCAGCCCAGGTTGGAAAGTTTGGAGACAAAGCCAGAGAGGCAAGATTACATTGGTTTGGACATGTGCTGAGGAGGGATGCAGAGTATATTGGGGAAAAAGATGCTAAGGATGAAGCTGCTAGGTAACAGGAAAAGAGGAAGGCCTAAGATAAGGTTTATGGATGTGGTGAGAGAGGACATGCAGGTGGTTGGTGTGACAGACCAAGATACAGAGGACAGGAAGAAATAAAAACAGATGATCCGCTGTGGTGACCACTAACGGAAGCAGCCGAAAGAAGAAGGGTTCAATTCCCAAAGCCTTTATTTGGCTGCTATGTGACCTTGAGGAAGTCACTTAACCATCTAGTGCTTTGGTGCAGTTGGAAAACTGGGTTAGGCTCTTTGATGGTCTTCTTGACCACATGCCTAGTAACTACGTAGGGACTCACACCAGTAAAGGAAACATTTGTAAATGTTGTATATACTGTTGAATTGCTTTATTGTTCTTACTGTTGTGTTTGTTGTAATTATACTTCTGCCTTTTGTAGCTCAGTGTACAGGATTGATTCAAATAACTGCTATTGTAACTTACTGTAATCTATTGCTGTAGTGGACTGAGCCAGGCCTGAAAATAGTTCTTATATCAGAGAACTTAACTTAACAAATGTATAAATAATTAAATAAATGAAAGTAATAAGAGGGATGACAGGGAAAATGACGAGAGGGATCACATGTAAGTGAATGGGGAAACAGCTGTGTTTGGAAGTAGCTGACCAATAGTAGCAAACAAGCCAAAGCATATATTTGAAAATCAATGTTAATATGTGGCAGCTTTCATTAGTTATCTGTATAAGGCTTAGATAATCATAAATCACTGATCCCTAAAGGACTGTGTCCAGTGTCAGTTTCACAAGTACATACAAATTAATAGTTTATTACTGATTAGGAATACAGTGTTGTGCCAGCTATGACTTGTTAACATGGTATCCTGTATACTGCTGGTGTACAGGCAAGTCTGTGGTTACTAGTGGGTAATGGATATTGGCATAATCCCCCAGTGATAAGGAGGCATGGACACAGATGATATCATGTTTCTGAATGAGCATGTGCATTCTCAGCAAATTTGAGTGACAGTACATTAGACATTGCATTCTCAGCCATCTGCCCTATCTTTTCTGACCCAGGAACAAGTACCTTACCAGTAGGAGACAGTCAGCTCCTGAAGGATTCCCAACAAAAAAAAACTGGATCTCACCCCATCATTCCAAGTCTCCTTGAAGGTGGCATGGTTGGAGTGACCCCTCCTTGCAGAAATACAGTTTTGTAAGTGAAACTTGCTATAACAACAAATGATCGAATGATCACTGTTTCAATATCCTTAGCTAGATGGGTTATATCCTGCTTAAGGGTATAACAGCCAGCCATCCTCCAAAGATTCAGGGCACTTTCCACACACCCAAACTGTCAGGCAGCTTCAGATGAGCTGACTAAAAGACACATATGGGAGCAAATCCCTTCAGTGCTTCCTGCCAACAGAGGGAAGGAGGATGAGAACCAAAAAACAAGAGGTAGGGGTGGAGGGAGCAGCTACCGTGGCAGTGATAATCTGAAGATCTACTTTTTTGGTAAGTTTTACTTACATAACTATACCACATTCATCATATTGTTCACTGCTGCAGTTCTCTTAGCTATATGGGTAGATTACCTTAGCTTACTTCCTTTGAGAGGAGGAAGGAGAGGAGTCCAGAAAACCCTGGAGGATAGTCTTAGCAAAGCTTGATCTGGACCTAGAGAAGGAATCAAGCTTACAGACCTTTGTAAATGTATGCATAGAGGACAAAGTAGCTTCTAGAATACTTCTAGAATCAAACCCTTTCCAAAAAGCCATAGAAGAAGCCGTGACCCTGTTCAAAATGTTTTGTTGTGGTGAGTATAATTAAAGGTAATAGCCTTAGCCAATCATTTGGAAAAAGTATTTTTTGACTCTGGTTGTTCCCTTCTCTTACCTTCACAAGAAATGAACAATTGTTCTGAAAAGCTCAAAGTTTTACTTCTGTCAGGATAGTACTTGAGTTGTCTGTGGATATATAAGGTATAGAATATCCTTTCTCCCTCATTTTTAGATTCAGGCTTAAAGTAAACTCTGATACTACTTTTGACATAAAAGTTGGATTAGTTCTCAAAGAAGCCCTGTCCCTATGGAAAATGAGATTGGGTTGACTGACCATAAGAAGTAACTCAGATAACCTTTTTGCAGAGGTCAGAGCACTCGTTAAGAACTTCAAGTCAGTGAGATTAGCTGTTTCAAAAGGACAAGCATTAGCTTCTCTAACGCAAAATTAAGACCCAAATTAAGGGCGACTGGTTTACTTGGTGGAATTTTATGCTAAGTGCCTTTCAGGAACATTTTGGCACAAGCAGTGTACTGTGGTCACTGTCCAGGATGGTATGACAGTATATGAAAGCCTGGACAAAGCTCTGAGAGTAAGAGGACTTAATCAAGATTGCTGTGCAGTGTTTAGACTTGTTGAAGGGTGAGCATCTTTTGCATTTCATGAAGCCTTGAATGTGCATTTTATTTCTCAGTAATACATCTTAAAAGTTCAAAATAGTATGTGACTAATCATCTCAGTTTGTTACAGGGATGTGTTCAAGTAAACATCAGCAATGCTGATCACCATTTCATTAAAACTGTTTTGGCAAAAGATATATTTTTGATGTTCCATACAGCACTACTGTATTTCATGTGTGATGTACCCTTTCTTGTGTCAGCTGGCTTTGCATGTTTGTTGATGCCCCTGCATTAATGAAATGTAATTGGATTACTTTAACAGCATATATCTTCCTCGACATGTTTGTGTTTTTGTCCATTTTCTTCCACTTCAATTAATCATTTTTTTCCATGGAAGCTCCTGCACTCATTACTAAGGATACCGAACACATGCATGCCATGACATAATTTCCACATTATGACAAGTATACCCAACCTCTCTGCCACTTGCACATATCTTATCTAAAGCCAATTGTTTATTGTGGAAAATTTCCAACATTGAGTGCTTAATAGACTAAATCATAGCAAGTGTTCATGTGGTCATCAGATAATGAGGCATAACATATATACTGACAGTGGGTATGCTGCCTAGGAGAGAAGCCTGACATGAAGCGCTGCTATTAAGTGCCATTAATTTAGTCTGACCACATGTAGAAGTAGAAGGGAGAAACGTGATATAATGTGCTGCATGAAGAATAGAGATGTAGTGCTTAACACCAGATTTTAGCAGGAAGAACATCACACAGCTCTGTATCTTTGCCAGAGCACAGTTTCTAAACATGAAGGTAGCATAAAGCAGAATGGAGGTAAATCCTCCTGAAGGCATGCATTTTTTAAAAAAGCTTCCTACTGCCTTGGGTCATGGCTTCAATTAATAAGATCTTGAATTTACACCCATTTTCTGTTACATTTGCTTGAGATGCTCAGGGAGGGTACACCCCCAATTCACATCATGAGTATACCCTTGGGTGCAGAACAGCTTATTCTCCAGTTGATCAGTAAGGGAATGGTCATAATCTCCTTCATCCCAGAGACTGGTCCCTGAGGTTACTTGGCCACAGCTCAGTGGCAGTATTTGGGGTCAAGGATTCTTTGCCACAGACATCCCTTTTAGTTCAGCAAGGCCAGGCCATCCAGGTTAAGAACTTTCCCCCTGGTTCTTCCTCACCAGGATCCAGAGTTCAGGACTTAAATTCCAGGAAGCTGTTTGATGTCTGGTGAGACCTTTCCCCAGGGTTATGGGAATATGAATTAATGCTAGCAGTGGGCTCAGTGCTGGCCTTCTTTGTTTCTGTGGTGCCTTTGGCAGAGTAGTTTACAGGCTGTGGTACCCTTTCACCTCATTGAGATCCATTACATACTGGACTCCATGCCCATTATTCATGTGTGAGCATACACAGCCTTACAGTCTGATGTGCCTTATTGTAAAGCATGATTATTCAGGGACTTATGCCTCTGCTTCTGTGAGACACATTTGTGGTGTTGCTGGAAGTAGTGAATGCCTTGTGGTACCCATGCCTGGGGAACACACAGAAGTTTTTTTTTTTTTATTTTACCTCAGCACCATTTTGCATGACAAAATGCTTCAAGTTTGTCTTTCCTGTGTTCCCAGGTTACTCACCAGGATGATAACCATAGTGGCAGAGGACTTGTTAAAGAAAGTACTCCATGTGTTCCCGAATGTGAATGATTGATTCTTAGAGGTCCTGTTGAGTGTCTTCGTAATAGTCTTTGGAGTGGTTGTTCCATATTAGGATCTGTGGGGTTAATCATAAATTGGGATGAATCTTCTTTTGACCCTTTCTTAGAGGATTGTATTTATGAGTGCAGAACTAGAATCTTTCTAGTACCTATCATTTCTGCTAGCAGATAGGGTCCTGAAGGTTGTGGTATTGACAGCCTGAGTAAGAAAGCAGTGAATGTTCTTTATAGTGACCAGATTTTAATGGTACATTTTCCACATCTGAGGATGTGGGTTCTGCTCTAGACTTTTATAAGTAGCTGTAGTTACAACTTACTCCTGGATCATGTGGTGTGAGAACCCTTGTATAAAGGCCTTAGACAGCCCCATCTTATAGATCTCCCCTTCCTGCATCTGAATTCATTGCAGTTTTTGACAATATATGCTTCAGTGGTGGGGAGCTCATCTTAGCCTCTTTGTGGTTCATAGGACGTGTTCCCACCCACCACCCTGCACAGAGAGAGAGAGAGAGAGAGACAGAAGCTCCACATTAGCCAGACAGAGTTGAAGTCCTTCTCTCACTGAAGGCTGTGGAGAAAAAGATGCATCCAGGGCAACTTGTAATGTGGTTCAGCAACAGGTAATCCATCCTGTGCAACATAAACAAGGAGGCACACACACGTTCATTCTATGTAAAGAAGTGATGCTGTCCTAGCAGTGGGCTGTAGTCAAAAGTGCAACTTTATCAACAGTATCAGTCTGGGCAAAGTGAATGTGCTAGCAGATTCCTTCTCATTCTGGGCAAAGTGAATGTGCTGACAGATTCCTTCTCATTCTGGGCAAAGTGAATGTGCGGGCAGATTCCTTGGGCTGCTTTTCTTGTTTTCTGTAGGAGATGAGGTTTCAGGAGACATAACTAGTGGAAATCTTCCAGAAGTGAGACATGTTGCAGACTAGCTGGTTTGACATTTGGGAGAAAGTAATACTTCTATTCTTTTGCTGTAGGGGGGATTCTTGTATGCTTTCCTACTGTATATTGTCAAGATCCCTTGATTCCATGCTTTATTGTATATTATAATACATTAATCGGTAACGGGTTAATAGGTAAGTGTTAGGCTAGCTGCCTTTGTGGGACATTTTAAGCCTAGCCAATTTCCCTTTCAGATGTGAGAGTCAAACCCTGTACCTTGTGTTTGTAAGGTATCAAATCCTGTACCTTGTGTTTGTAAGGTAAACTCATTAACCATTAAGGTAAACTCATTAACCATTATGCCAAACCAATAACCATAACTTATTATTGTGGCCCCTTGATGGGTCAAGAAAGGTGCATTGTTCCAAGTCCTTGTACTCCAGGAATATACCGTCCATTGTACAAGGAAGAGAAGCTGTCTACATTTGGGGCAATAACAGACTGTACCTCAGTGGCTGACTACTGCAGCGTACCTGCTGATCCCGCCAGTCATTCTGACTGCAGTGCGAGATATACTGTGCTAGGGGAAGAGGTTCTCCATTAGGGCAGAGGGATATTCTGTACCATGCCAGTTAATATGTATGCTGGTACTTCCAACATATTTTCATGTGCCTCTTTGATTTGGATATCAGTTACTTCATTGTCTGGATGCAAATTTCTGCACATTGACTTTGTTTTGGGCTGGACTGAGGCCCAGCATTGGTCACTTAAGTAGTTTTTTTTAAGGTGCATTGCATTTTCACCTTCCTTTAAAGAACTTCTCACTTCCACATGAACTGAACATCGTGGCTGAAAGGCTACCTGGTATTCTGTTTAAACCTTTTGTTTTTGTAGTGTCGACATTTGTTTCTTGGACATTAGTTTTTTTCTGAGAACTATCATATCAGCTTACTGGCTCTCTCAGGGACTTGTGCATAAGGAGGTATATTTGGTCTTTCTTAATTATCTCTGAGGCCTAATCTACACTTCTTTTGAAAAGTTGAAATAGTTATCTGTAAATCAGGCCATTCAGTTTCCTGTTTTCTTTAGAATGGTAGAAGCTAGAAGAGAAGCACTTCCTAGAGTAAGTGGATGAATTTATGTAGACAAAATAACTGTTTTGTCATTTCAGTCTAGGTTTTGGCCTTTTTTTAAACCAGATATAGTAGGATACACTTCTCTTTTGTTCCTGTCCAAAGAAAGGGTTAGAAATTTGGTATGTGACAGACTGAGTACAGGTGTAGAGATGATTGGAAGCTTGGATAGCTCAGCACCCTTTGAGCTTTAAGGCAACCTTTGTATTCAGAGTTCCTTTCACCCATCTAAAGATAAGGATGCTTCAGCAGATACTGAATTATCAGTGGTTGCATAATCATCACACCCTCTTGTTCCTTTAGCTAATGTCACACCCCTGTCATAGCGTAGTAAACATTCCCTGCTAGTTTATCTCTGGCTGTTATATTGTAGCTCATCAAAGAAAGCGTCATGCTGTGCAATCCTGTCCATAGAAACCATATGCATTCTGCAGTAGACCGTAGACTGGGACATTTCTCTTATAGCTGTTCACACCACAAGGAAAAAGGAAAATGAATGTGCTTGCAGACTACTGCAGCTGTGTGTAAAGACAGATCTGTGTTATCTGCATCATCTGGGAATGTGGCACCCCAGAAGGTGGACTTTAACACTAATGGCCTGGAACAAATAGTATGCAACCCCACAAGGGGCTCAAATATTGTCGACCTGGTCCTCACTAACATGGGTGACCGTTGCACTACCACAAGTATAGGACCCTCACTGGTTAAATCTGATCACAAATCAGTCACATTGGAAGTAGCTATAACACCTGAACCCCTCTTAGGTGAGATCAGGCTAAAAATTTTCATTAAAGCTAATTATACCCTCCTAAGGGATGGCATAAGTAATTTCCAAGCTTCTATTCCCATGGATGGCATTGACAACTATACTAAGGTATACAGAAATGCCCTGTCCAAACACTTATACAAATGTACTGACACAGCTGCACCTGATAGGATCCAAACAAGCCTCCTTGGTGGACATGTAGCATAAATAAGTTATACAACAAGAGGAAGAACTTGCTGTCTAAGAATAAAAGAGAGGTCCCAGCACTGGACCCTCTTCTGCTTGAACAAACAAATAAGACAACTTAAATCCTCTAAGGGCAACTTCAAAAAAAAATTAGCAGCCATAGCCAGGGATAACCATAAGACATTCTTCTGCTGTGTCAAAAACCTAAAAGGGAGGATCCAGACATGTGATAAACTAGCTGAAGATAGCATCACACACTGATCCTTTGAAAATAGCTAACCTATTAGCCGGCAGGTTTGGTGAAAGTTTCACCCTGTGTCCCCTTCAAACATTCCACAAAGCATTCCCCTGGATCTCCCCCACCTTGCATGTCCAAAGAGCAAGTCAGTGATGCTTTCTCCAAGGCCAAAAACACAGCCTCTATGGGACCAGATGGCATCCCAGGTTACATTTTAAATGGTCTAAAACATGAGTTAGCAACTCCATTAGGTACTGTCTTCAAGCGCAGCCTAAGTACTGGTTTTGTCTCTGCTGAATGGAAAACTGCAACCATCCGCCCCCTTCAGAAATGGGGTACAGCACCAGACCCTGGTAACTACAGACCCATAAGCTTAACCGGCCTTATCTGTAAGGCCATGGAATGAGTCACAGTGGACCTTATGGATAACGGTATAGGTGATCTCCAAACCCTTGTTCCAATACAGTTTGGTTTTGTCATAGGTAGGTCATCCCTATTAAACTTAGTGGGCGTCTTCAAAAATGGCACCACAGCAGAGCCGTAGACGAAGGCAAATCTTTGCATACAGCCTACCTTAACTTAGTCAAGGCCTTTGATACAATCCACCATGTGGGCATCATTGATAAACTCTCCCAGTTGAATATAAACCCTTGTCATCAGGTGGGTTCCTAACTGGCTCACAGACAGATCACACTCAGTCAAAGTTGAGAACTTTATCTCAACCAGCAGACCTATCACCGTGGGGTTCCACAGGGGTTAGTGATGCCCCTCTGTTGTTTAGAATATACTTCTCAGACGTTCATGCCAAAACAGAGAGGCTGCAGCTGACTAAGTTTGTTGATGACTGCCAATTAGGTGCGATCATTAAATTCCCAAACAATGCCAATATACTTCAAGATGGACTTCCACAAACCAGTGATTGGTGCCAAAGCCATGGACTCAAACTCAGTTGTCATCCCCTTCTGTAAAAACGATATCCCTGCAGACTATCTTATAAGTAATAATACCTAAGTAGCAACTCCGTAGTGAGAGACTTAAGAACACAAGTTGACTTTAGCCTAAACTTTGGCTCCCATGTGTCTACTGTGGTAAGGCAGGCATTCTACATTGCACACCTCATTAGCAAAGGCATTGCCTCAAGAACGAAAGAGGTTATAACACCCCTGTACTCGACCCTCATCAGGCCAGTTATTGAGTACAGTGCTCCCTTTGGTGTGTACTTTAGCAGGCACCTGCAGCAACTTGAGAGACCTCTGAGATTTCTAATCAGAAAATTCAGGGTCTCCAGCACGTCATACATTGACAGACTGAAGTCATGTCACTGTACTCAGTAGCATACAGACTACTTAGAGGAGACTTGTGCTTGGCGTACAGACCAATCTCAGATTCAGACCTAATAGAAATACTGCACATCCACAAGTCAAATGGGGCAAGGTTCACCCACTCCAGGGACATTAACCTGGCGTGCAATATAAATTGGACCTGCTGGAGAGACAGATATGTGTCTCAGTCATTGTCACTCATCTGGAATGGGCTACCAGTTCACATCAAACAAAGCCCCTCAATGACCCTGTTTAAGCATAGCCTGGATGACTGGATGGGAAGCCGTAAATTCCTTCCATGGATTTCACCTATGACCATCCTAGATATGGGTGTCATTGCTAACTTAAGATCTCGAGTTTAGGCAAGATCCTTTATATTGGGTTTTTCTAGTATTATATTGAGGGCACATGGCTAGGCTTATAAAGACCTTTGGGTCAGTAGCCCAGTAACCACCTATGAAGACTGCCTTGAAAGAAGAGGATATATGGGCAGACATGCTGAAATAGCTGACAAATGAAACTTGATAGAGAAATAAGAAAACCCAAGAGGATATATGGGCAGACATGCTGAAATAGCTGACAAATGAACCTTGATAGTGAAATAAGAAAACCCATAGGATTGTAACTCACACAAATATTGTAAAATCAGAATAAAACAAGCTCTGAATGGATGCTGGTTATGCTGTTGTCACTAACTAGAAAATCATTTCCATTTGCTAATATATGATTTTCAGATAGCAGGCTTTCTTGAATCCATTAGTACCTGCTGCACATCCTCAGTAAACAGGTATATTAAAGGAATTAAAACAGTCATCCAGGCAGTGAAGGTGATAGATGTTGAGATGTGTCAACCACCCTTGTTCATGTGTGAGTAGATTCAGGCTTTGCGAAAGCTTGTAATTGCCTCAGACATTTCCAAAAGAAGGCAGTATCATGGTTGCCTAGGCTAGAATGGAGTCACTGCACAGATCTTGGGTGATTCATTCTGAAACTTCAGAAGTACTGTAAATGTGAGTGGAAAGGGTTGAAATGCGTACAGGAACTTTCTTGTCCAAAAGAAAGGAAAAGAAAAGTCATTTGTCTATCAAGCTTTCTGGAATGGAGTCCTGGAACAATCTTATCAGTTGATTATTCAGAGAGTAGGCAAACAAGTCTACATGAGGAACTCCCCACAGATGGATCAAATCTTGGAAAACCCCCTGATCTAGTTTCCATTTGTGAGGGTCTGCCCTAGTCCTGCTCAGCTTGTCTACCACACAGTTTTGCTCTGATGGAATGCGGAATGCCTCTAGACTGAGATTGTGCTGTAAAGCTAGATCCCAAGCTAACGTGACTAGTCTGCAAGTGGTGTACAACCTGGTTCCCCTTGCATTGTTGATGCACCACATGACTGTGATAATGCCTGTAACCACTTGGAGGTTTTGTGGATGAAAAATGGTTCAAAGAAATGAGTGCCTTGATCAAAGCAAGCAGCTATTTAATCTTTATGTGCTTGCATCTGTTCTTGATGTTCCGTACCTCTACTCTTTTATCCCTCCTGAAACTGCTCCCCAGACAAAGTCCAAAACATTTGTGGTGACTGACCAGTTTGTATCAGGGAAGGAGAAGGGGAGACCTGGATTTAAAGATATCTGTTGTCTCCATCAAAATATTTCTTTTCTGATAAACCTTAGCACTGGGATTTTAAAAGATAAAGGGTGTTGATGCTGGGGCCAAAGACATTTCGGACACCATGCATCCTTCTCATGTGGAATCTTGTCATAGGTATCATAAGAATCATAGATGCCTTGAGACCTCAGATCCTAAGGTATTCACTTGCAGTAACCAACTTTGATTGGAAAACCTTAGAAATAGATTTAAAAAAAAATTTTTCCTGTGAAAGAAATTCTCCTTGAACTGAGATTTCTAGTTGACATCTCAGGAACACAATCTTTTGTAAAGGAGTCAGTAAAAACTGTTGAATGTTCTCTTGGAATCCTAGATTGTATAAGAGATATCTCTCACCCGAGAGAGAGAGAGATTCCTGACATTTTGAAAAAGATTCTGCAAATAGCAAGTTAGCTAAATATATAAACTGGTTAACTGATATTGTTATATAACACAAGTAATGTAAGAGGATAGGGGAGGATTAGCCATTGTGGATACCCCATCCCATTGGTCGACATTTGGTAATATTCAAATGAGGTATGCTTTACTTCCACCAACTAAAACACCCCAATCCTAATCTGACATATTCAAATTAGATGTAGTTTACCTCCTTTACCTCCACCAGTTAAAGCATCTGGCTATTCTGATCTCTCCCCTCACAAAGCCCTTATAACCAGGACAGAGTTCACTGTAAAACTATTATGATTTGACTGCAAGAACTTGCATCTATCTGTGAAGACTAAATAAACCTTTTTTTCTAAAAACTGCACCGATTGCCTTATTCTTCTGGAGAGGAGGGGTAGATAATCCATCTGCAGTTGGGGTCAGATTTCCTTGTATCCCAATCAAAGTCATGATTAAATATGGAACATTGGCATACCCTGTAGCCTGCAATGAAGTATAACTGGAGCTAGATAATTTACTAGACACTTTTGGTGCAGTGGATAGTCCATAGGGTAAGGCAGAAAACTGATAATGGGATCCAAAAACAAAAAACCTGAAGAAGCATCTGAAGTATGGGTAAATAGGGATGTGATGTTAAGCATCTTTCATGCCTAGAATTGCCAGGAAACATTAGAGGAAGAACAGTTTGTGAAGTGACATCATTTTGAATTTGGGCACATTCACAAACATAACTCCAACAAATGCTGCCGATAAACCCAAGAATTCACAGAAAAATGCTAAAAGCTCAGGAGTGCCTTGCAAAATGTTTTATTCCAAAACATAAGATGAGTGTTTTTGTTATCTGATGAAGTTTTAAATGTTTTTTTTTTGGGGGGGTGGGCCTATATGGCCAACTGAGAGCAGTGAATTGTGAGAGCTCCATAAACTAGTATAATTTGTTTGTGTCTTTCGGCTTTTCCCAGTTAGGGGTCGCCACAGCGGAACTCCGGTCCGCTAATGATTGGCAGTAGATTTTTTACATGCTGAGTTGGCCAGCCCTGAAGCACGACCTTCAGTGAAGGTACGCCCATTCACGCATGTCTCCACACAGAAGATTCTCTCTCTGAGAGTCGAATGGCACAATGTCTTGCTGTGAGGGGACAATGCTACCACAGCACCACCACCGCAGTTAGTCCATAAACTAGTATAATAATATAGGAAAATGTTATTATTTTCAAGTTTAAAACATCAGAAATCTATAGATAAACTACTGAACTACATAAATATCAATTTTGGTGGAGATATGCAAAAGTTTTCCTGTCAAGTAACTTGGAGATGTATTGAGTCACTGAATACGAACAACTCAAGGAATTCTCATCCAGATCCTGCTTTGAAAAAAGAACTGCAATTGATGACATCTACCTTACAGGAACTATCTTTGAAGATGGATGGCTTTACAAATGTCTTAGAAAACCTCAAATTAAATTCTCAAAACCAGACTGATACTCTTAAGGAACTATTACAGCAACACCATACAAAATAACAAATATAGAGACTTCTCTAAATGACATTGAAGGGAGATTCAAAGAGGAAGAATTCAGAAAGGATTTCTGCTTAAACAGAATACATGGCTGCTTAACAAAATAGATTACTTAGGGAAAGGAGAAACAACATAAGGATCTTTGGTCTGCCTGAAAACACTGAAGGTGAAGACATTATTTCATTCTTAACCTGGATTCCCGAATTTTTATACTTGAAAGCAGGACTTTCATTTGGAATTGAAAGGGAGCATAGAGCACTGAGGAAGCCTGCTTCTAACTCAACAAATACTCCACCTAGATCCATAGTTATAACATGTCTTTCATTTCTGGACAAGGAACTAATATTAAAATCTGCTTGGAGAAAATCACCTGTAAAATACAATCAAAGCCTGATAAGGTTTGACAGTGATTATTCTTCCAGAATACTAGAACAAAGGAAAAAGTCTGGTCAATAATAAAACTGTTGAAACAAAACATTAAAGCACAGGTGGTCTTTCCAGCCAAGATAAAAATACTTTTTGCCAATGAGATTAGAACATTTAATGACTTTGAAGAAGCTACTATATTCATCAAAAACAACATAGTGTCTATCCCAGAAGAAATGGAATGGATGGACCCTACTCTTAAAAGAGTAAAAGAAACAAATCCTTGGACTGATGCTAGAAAAAAGAAACAAAAAAATTATTCCACGATAACTGTCCCAAAAAATAGCTCTTACAATTACATCTCTCAAAGTATCAACTGATATGGTACATCACTTGTCATCTGTTTTTATTTAAAAAAAATGAGGGTTTCTTAAACAACTGAGAAGCAGTAATGATTTATTCAGAATGTTCAGAGTCCAATAATTATTGAGAAATAAAGGTCAAGATGGGTTACTATTTGAATTATATATAAGCCAAACAAAGCAACATATAATACAAACATAGACGTTTCTATTCCCCTACTTGAACTCAGTGAATAACTTATCTTGTTCATTTTTCATTAATTAATTCAACAAGGTGTCATTCATCAGAATTCAGACTTAAATGTAACAAATTAACATAATATATAATACCAGTAACCGTAGAGTGTTTTGAAAAAAAAATGCTGTCATGGAGACTAATGCCTTCTTCAGTTAAAGTATGATTTAGAAATGTCAAGTATATCCTAGTTAAATAATAGTACAAGCTCTTAATACAAATGTCATCATTATTTTGTCTAAATATAGTTAATATCAGTTATGGCAGGTATCACAGCTATGAGTGCTGTTTGATCAATCCTGATATGGTGTGCGTGGATGCAGCTGTCTCTGGCAGCTAGTACAAATGTCATTATTATTCTGTCTAAACATATCTAATATCAATTATGGAAGGTATCATAGCTTTCTCTGCTGTTTGATTAAGCCTGACATGGTGTGTGTGGATGCAGCTGTGTCTGGCGGGTCTATATTAGATAATCAAAAGAGCAAGTCAGAGAACGCTCACATGAGCGAAAATGCCGGGAATTGAAAGGGCGTTTGTGGGGTCGGGGTACAGTGAGGAGTGGGATATTTGCCCTTTCCTCACTGTAGTACAACCTCGGAGTTGGAATTTATAGTTAGCGGGAGGTGTGGGGCACGCAGCCTCCCACAATAAGGAGTTTGATTCCTGGCGTTATTGCTTGTGAGCGTTTGCTGACTTTTTCTTTTGGTTATCTAATAAAGACCCGTGCCTGGCAGCTGTTGTATGTTGCCGTTTTAGTCTCCAGGAAGCTGTGGGTTGCGGCTTGTGATCAAGGTGTTTTAGCCTGGATCCAAGGGAAGGGGGTGGATAAAACTGTGATTTGGGATATTTTGGCAGAGACTAGTTTCTTTATACATCTGCTGAGTGAGAGGTGAGAAGGCTGGAAGAATGTGTTATTTCTTGTTGCGACGGCTTGTTGGGAGGTTTTTTTTTTCTCTCTTTTTTTTTTATCTGTTTGCTCTCCATTCTTTTCCTGGCTGCTGCCTCGCTGAAAGGGAGAAGTGAAGCTTTGCTTCAGGTGTATCCTGATCCTCTGGTATGCAGTACACAGACACACTAACAGAAATAGATGCTCCCAGGTTGCTATGGTAATGGAGACAGAGTGACAGTAATGGTTAATGTCTATGAGGAGCCTCTGAGATGATTCTCTGCAATTAAGTTTTTGGTTTAAAAAAAAAAAAATATATATATATATATATATATATATATATATATATATATATATATATAATAAAAGGGCTGTTTTAAACCACATGTACACATATTGCTGGTCTCCCAACACTTCGTTTAGCACATTAAGTTGATTCTTGATAAAAAGAAAACAATTAATAAGCGCAATTTTATATTTCAAATGTATTTTGGTCCAAACACATTAAGGACTTACATAAGAGTGGAAGTCTGAGTTATTGTGAAAGAGTAAGAACACTTAGTCTTGTGCAGTACCCTTTGCAGTGGTCTGGGAGGTGAGGTTGCTCGGACATGTTGGGCATATGGGAATAGCTGATTCTATGGGTGTGTGGGGTTGCTGGGAAGTGCTAGAGAGTCATCAGATTGCCTTCATGGAAATATCTGTGGGAATGGAAGGTGTGTTAAGTGGTTCACTGGCAGAGTGACCACTGCATGGAACAGGCTGGTAAAATTGAACAAGAAAATATTAGTTTGGATATTTTAAGAACTGCCTGGAAACACACCACATGGACTAGTGAATGGTATTTTGGCAAAACTGGATGGGCATTGTTGCCCATGCTTGAAGTACTGATATGTGTCTATGTAAGTATGGTCTCATAATTTAAAGTCTATGGGCTGTATAAACATGCTTGGAAGAAGCTAATAGTAAGAAAAGAATAAGCAGTACAGCTTGTGGTCTCTCAAATGATTAAGCAACAGCCAAAAAAAAAAACAAAACAAAAAAAAAAAACACACACACACACACAATAGTTATGTAATGTATGATTTTAGTAAATCTAGAAATAAAATATATAATCGTCATATAAGATGAAGCAGTCTGCTGAATTTAGATATTAAATACAGGATTTAATAATATGGGTTTGTGTATAATAACACTACTGTCTTAACTTGTCATAAATGACATACAATACATTGAACATCAAGAGGAATCATGATGATTTTCCTCATATAAGTAAAGGTACATAAGTCATATAATTTCTTTAACTTGAATTGTGGTTTTGTAACCCATCTTGACCATACATAACACTTAAACTGTTACCAAGGTAACTAATGTTTTATACATGACATCAAAGTGACAATGTTGTTCAACAAATAGTATTTTTTATTTTTATTATTTATTTATCATTTGTTGACCGGGAAGGTCCGACTAGGTTCCACAGAGCCTATTTTCAGCAGAGGCCCGGGGAGAAATGCTCCAGATGCATGTCTTTTGTATTAAATTGACAATAATCACTCAGTTTAACCTTTGCTGATTATACAAAATAGAATGTTGCCATTTACATCTAAAAACCTTTCAGTATATGCCATAAAATGGAAATTTATGAATATGAAAAGGGAACTTGTAATCATTAATCATAATAAGTGAATTTGTATTTAACCTATAATTTCACTCATTTTATAATAAAAAAAATGACAGATATGAAAATCCTTATGTGTAGGAAATGGGAAGAGGGATGCACTGATAATTAAAATGCACTAAATTTCATCAGTGTTCACATGAAACAAATTTGATGCTTTAAGTAAGTTAGCAACAAACCAAGTGATTACGTAAATGCTGGCAAACAATGAAATATAACTCCAGTAAAATGCATTGTATTATAAACATTAGGTATTAATATTATTACCATCTATTTATATTAAGTAATAAGTTTTGAAAGACTTCATCAATAAGGGTGAATATGTTAAATGTGTGCTATATTCTTTTGCTGAGGTTTTATATAGGATACATCCTACTTTACTATGATTGAATTGCTTGTCATCTTTCATGTAAATATTAACTGCTTATGCAATAAGTAGACATTTATATTAGAATTCTGTCTAATTTACAATAGTACTGTATCTGTTCAAAATAATATAAATATTGCTTATTCCTATTACAAATATTCCCCACATGATAATTCAATTTATGGAGCTCAGATGTTATGGATTGTCAAGGTATGAGTGATAATCTGATGGACTTAGGTTTATCCATCAGATTAGGAATGCATTTCATTCCATGGCTAGTGCGGATCTTAGTTTTGTTAACATTTATTAATTTAAATTTATTTCACAAAAACATTTTTAGTATGCCTGACCAAAACATTACTGTATTCGTAAACACTCACAGTATAAAACTGATGATTTCCTTTAAAAGCTCAAACATGTACTTTCTAGTTATCAGAGGAAAATCTTTAATAGTCACAATAAAACAAAAAATACATAGCCGAAATAACCTAAGATGGATTTAACTTTATTATCTTTAAATACCAATGGCTTAAACAATCCTAGCAAGATTTCAGACCTGCTGAAATATTTAAAACTGAACAAAGCACAAATTGTCTTCCTTCAAGAAACTCATTTCAAAACAAATGACAATTGCGCATGGAATCCAAAGGAATATATGATATTGGCACAATCCACTTCTAAGACAAAGACAAAAGGGGAAACAATTTTATGGAAAACAAATGTAATTAACCCAGAAATCATTTATAAGTATGAAGATAAAGAAGACCTTATGGCATTAATAATAGTTAAATATAATAACAGAATATGGACCCTAGACAATCTGTACTGGTTCCCAGGCATTGTAACATGAACTGTTAAAAAACACTTGGATTTAATTTCCAATAATTATAAAGGCAACTTAATATCAGGAGGAGATTTTAACTGTATATTTGATATTTTTGAATCTACAAGTGAAAGACCACTGTGTACAGCTGCTGTATCAAAAATTTTACACAAGTGGGTAGAATCATTTCATCTTGTAGATACTTTCAGATTTAAAGAAGATAAATCTTTGTTGTTTTCCCATCAAGATCACAGATTTGGTACCCAAACTAGAATAGATAAAATATTTGCTGCCCATGACTTACTCTGTAAAATCATTAATTTCTTAATCACTCCCTGCCCCTTTTCAGACCACAACTCATTGATACTAAAACTTCAAAATGGGTACAAGCCATTAATCTTTAACTCCAGAATTCGAGCATATATAACTAAAATTAAAGAGTTCAAACACTGGTTATTATCTGAATTACAGTTCTTCTTAGATATTACACCACATAGATAAATAAAATAATAGGGACTCATTAAAAGCTTACATATATGGTAAAACCTTAAGTTGGTATAAAAAAATCAGAGAAGGGGATTCTGAATTATTAGATCTACAATCCAAGCTTTTGTCAGTAAAAGCTGAAAAAAATCAAAATCATTTGGAGTTGAAAAAGAAAGTAGAAGTATTAAACAATAAATACAATGAAATTCTAACACATAAAACTAGTTTAGCTTTAGAAAAACTAAAAATTAATACCTTGGCAACTTCTCCAAATATCTACATAATTCATCCACAAGAATCAAAATACAATCAAAAGCTAATAACATTAAAAATATCTTCCATGAAAAGAAAGGGAAAAATCTCTTGGATATAGGTGACATTCTTGATACCTATAGAAATCACTATATGGAACATTTCCAAAAACATATATACATATTGATTAATTAAATCTAGATGAAAAATGTTTTAATATAAAAAATTCCAGAAAAATTAAAACTAGATCTGCAAGCACCCGTATCCTACAAAGAAATCGCAGATACAATAAAAGAGGGTAAAGTAATAAAGCTCCGTGTATAGATGATATAAACTTTTTCCTTCAAAGATACTTTCCATCTTCCATACAACTCTGTTAGAAATTCAGTCACAAGCTTTAATACCACCCTGTTGGAGATGTTCCGTAATCACACCAATCCTAAAGGAAAACAAATCCCCAAACTTCTGTACCTCATATAGACCTATATCATTATTAAATAACATCTATAAGATATTTATGACAATATTAACTAACAGAATGAAAATACCACTATCCAAAACAATAAATAATGATCCAACTGGATTTTATATATCATAGACACACACATGACAATTTTAAAAGGATAATTTCTCTTATAGATTATGTTAATAACAAACCTCCTCATTAGCACTCTTCAAGAAAAATCTTGATGATTGGATGGGAAGTAGGAAATTCACCCTGGGGATCACCTCTGTGGCTCTGCTCGACAGTGGCACAGGAAAATAATTTTCTTGGGTGGCAAAATCTAGGGTACTTTTTTGGCTGGGCTTGTATAGGCCCCAGGGCCGATAGCTTAGTAACTACCTATGAACCTAATAAAGAAAATAAAGAAACACTCATAATTGGCTTAGATATAGAGAAAGCCTTTGATTCCCTAAATTGGGGCTATTTATTCAAAATACTAATGCTATTTGAATTTCCTGCATCCTTTGTTCATCTCCTAAAGAATATATATACAAATAATTTAGCATTTGTCAAGTTAGGTCCTTTTACCTCTGAATCTATACATATAACAAAAGGCACTAAACAAGGATGTCCTATGTCACTGATTCTATTTGCCCTGGCTATTGACATATTGGCAGATTCAATTCATATCGGTATAAAAATCAAAGGAATAGATGTTTATGAAAAATACAATTCTAAAGTAATGCTATTTTTTCTGATGACATATTACTAACATTGTCTAGTACAAAGGAGACATTAGAAGTATCAGATATATTAATTGACAAATTCCACATGACTTCAGGACTCTATTTCAGTAAATAAAAATAAAAAATTTTATTTTTAAATAAAAAAAAAGAACTGCAGACCAAGGGGGATCACATCATAGGGGAAACAAAAATCTACCTCAAAATATCTAGGAATTGAGTTATGCAAGGATAAAAATGAATTACTCTCAAAAAATACAATAATATCATCAATACAATTAAAATCTCTGTGGAAAAATAGAACAAAATAATATTAATATTTAGACTACAGTTAATAAAAATGGTTTTACTGCCCAAGATCTACAATTGTTACCAGAAAGGAATATACTTAAAGAAATAAATGTATGCCTAATAAAATTGTTATTGTTTTCCAAAAGAAACAGAATAGCTTTAATACATCATATCAGACCATGAAAACAGAGAAGAGTAAACTTTCCTGATATAGAAACATATATAAAAACATCAATATCTAAAACAATCTTAGATTGGATAAATCCAAATTACTCTGCAAATTGGAAAGAATTACTGACTGTAATATCAATAAATGAATTTAATTTACAAAAAAAATTTCAAGTAACAGATAAAAACAATTTGCCATGGCACATATGTATTAGAATGCAATATAACATAACTAAACCCACTAAAACTCATATGATTAATTATTACATTGACTCATTTAGGAAAATTATTAATGCAAATATAGATTTAAAAATCTGGTTTGCTCTTTTAAGACCATTTATAGTCACAAAGAACTTTCACATAAAATATATAGAGAAATTACTAATTTCTGGGAACAGAAAGGATTTGTTGACTGCAATACATCAAAGAACTAAAAGTTTTAGATATGCAAGTAATAAAAACAACATACAAAATTCCACAACAGGACTGGCTAACTTTACAAAGTATTCTGTCATATTTGCAAGATTTAAGTAGCATAATTAACAATTCTTCATTTAAAGAAATACCTAAATTTGCGAAATACATATATGAAATTACATATAATGACTTTGACATGGGAAACAGTATTTCAAAATTTTACAAAATATTGATAAACTACAAACCATCTCCCACTCTGGAATCATACCTAAAGTTACTAAGCTGGGCATAAATTCCTACATCACTCAATGGGTTGCCAACTGGCTTACCGATAGAACCCACAGTGTAAAAGTAGAAGACTCCAAATCCAGCTCCAGATAAGTGAAAAGTGGAGTACCTCAGAGTTCAGTCCTGGGACCGCTCTTGTTTGGCATTTACTTCTCTGAAGTACAGGCCAACATTAAGAGACTCTGGCTAACAAAGCTTGCAGATGACTGCAAACTGGGAGCTATTATTGAATCCCCAAATGATGGGTATATAATACAAAAGGGCCTTACAGAAACAGATGCTTGGTGCCAGAGCCATGGGCTTAAGCTCAGTGCCAAGAAGTGTATAGTTATCCCCTTTGGGAAAAACCATGTACCCATGAATTACCACATAGGTGGAAGTACACTAAACACTGAAAGTGTGATGAAAGATATAGGAACACAGGTGGACAGTGGCCTCACCTTCGATAACCACATTGCCACAATAGTCAGGAAATACTATGTGGCATGCCTCATCACTAAGTGCTTTTCATCCAGAAAAAAGGTCATTGTCCCAGTGTACTCATCCCTCATTAGACCCATCATAGAGTACAACACCCCGTTTGGGATGTACCTCACAAGACATCTGCAACAACTGGAAAGGCCACAGAAACACCTCACTAAAAGAATCATAGGCCTAAAGCAGATGCCCTATGCTGATCTACTAAGAAAACTCTAGCTATACTCTTATTGCATATTGTCTACTCAGAGGCAATCTCTGCTTAACATACAAGGCCACGTCAAACCCAGCGCTGTTAGACATGCTACACTTAAAGAAATCCCAATCCGTCAGAGCCACACACTCCCGGGACCTAAACCTTGTCATCACAATGAACAAAACATGCTGGTGGGATAGGTTCTTGACCCAAAGACTCCCCATACTCTGGAATAGACTGCCCATAAATGCGCTTCCTTGTCCCTCTTCAATAGGAACCCCGATGACTGGATGGCAGATAGGAAATTCACCCCGGGGATCACGTCAGTCACCCTGCTAGACAGGGGAGCAGGGAAGTAAATATTGTGGGAAGAAATAGCCAGGGAATTGTTATGACTAGGCTTGTACAGGCCCTAGGGCCGATAGCCTAGTACCAACCTATGAACACTCAAAAACCTCATATTGGAAATATAAAACAAAAGGACACAAAGTACATTTAACTGAAGATATTAAAACAAATATCTTATTAGTGATAAAAAAATATGTCCTTTAAACAATACTGGAAAGTTTTTAATTGGAAATGCTTGCACAGAGCATTCTTAACACCAGATAGAATCAGTAAAATTAGTTCCTCCGTAAAAGTAATATGTTGAAGATGTGAGCAAGTACACAATGTAGATTGGAACCACATTTTCTTTGATTGTATTCAAATTAAGCCATTTTGGAATGGTATTAACTTTTTTAAGCTTTATTTAATGAATCCTTTTATTTAACTTAAGCTCTTGTATTTTTAAATGTGAACGAAGGTCCTCATTGGAATAGGTCAAGCATGTATGTAGTATGGACTATACTTGCAATTTCAAGGAAGTGTTTAACAAGAAGTTGGAATACAAACACAAAACCAACTTTGCAAGAGTTCTACAGCCTACTGAAGACCTCAGCAGTATTGGAAATTAAAATTAAAGAACTAATAATTTATCCAAAGCCATTTATCAACAACCGTTGGGGAAAAGTCACCGTTGATTGACACTATACAGTAATTGATCAGACACTCTGATAATGGATTGGGCATACTTATAAAGTAACTATACATTAAGATCTGTTATAGTGTCAGTCTAATGTAAATAGTGTACATAGTTATTTAAGATATGTACAAGTACTATGAAATTCATTCAAATGTATTTGAAAAATAAAAAAACATTTTGAGTAAAAGTTTTAAATGTTTGAAAATGAAAGCACTCATCGTGTTTTGGAAAAAAATGTTTTCTCTGGCTATCCTGGGTTTTTAGTATATTTTCTGTACATTCACAAATAGGTTCAAGAAAGATCCAGAACTGGTCTCCAAGAATTTTCTTTCTTTCTTTGGCAGTAAGAACATCCTTGAATAATAGCCCTTCCCTAACTGGAAAGGAGACACTGGTTTTATCCCTCCTTTGGTTATCATGTGATGAAGAAAAGACCCAGATCTAGAGGATGAAGGATGACTCATTGGAAGGGAGAAATTTCCTCCCTTTGTCACATAATTGCGACAAATGATTTTCAGAACCCCTTTTCTGAAAATATCTGTTGCCAAAGAGAAAAATGGAGATTTAGACTTAATGGAAGAAAAAATAGCCAGGATGGAAGGGATTCACAAGGTCACTCAAAAAGTCATTCATACTTGGTGGACTGTCCTTGGTTTTGGAAGATTCAAGACTGATTTTTAGAACCCCTTGTCATTTCATTTCAAAATCTGTTTACCTGCATTTTATTGAGACTTGTTTATTCTGTTTTTTACCAAAACTGGATGAGAAGATAGAAAATGCTTTGAAAAATTTGGAAAAGAAGGGCCAAAATGTTACAGATTCAATGGATCATCTTTCTCATTTCATCACAGTTTTTGATCACCTCTGCAGCAGAGGGGCCAAACAGTAACTCTCCATCCAAGCATGATTTTAAAATCTCATTTTTAACATCATCTGGGAGGTTCTGAGAATGCAGCCATGCATACCTCCTCAAAACAATACTAGTGAAAATAGCCCTAGAAGAAGTATCAACACAGTCGTACAATACACAGCAAACCATGATTAGTGACTCATGCAGTATAAGAAATCAAGTTACTTAAAGCAGGGTTCTCCCTTACAGGAATTAAATCAAAAGGTGCTTCAACAAAGTATTAGTTTAAGGGTGTGCAAACACAACAACTTATTAGTTTAAGGGTGTGCACACTTATGCAACCAGCGTATTGTACATTTTTTATTTTTTTATATTTTTTTCCCCTAACACATCCGTTTGTTTATCAATTGAGTTGTACAGGTTATAGGTCACATTATAGGTGGTAAAAGTTTTGAAATGATTTATTGTTGTCTCATTTTTTTATATCACAAAACCCTGGCATTTTAACAGGGGTGTGTAAACTTTTTATATCCACTATATATGACTAATGCATTCCTGCAACACTATCTTAACATTTCACATCTTTTAATTCTTCCTTTCTACAAACTAGACTACTAAAACTTGTAAATAACAAAAAGAAAATTGGTAATAAAATGCAACCTTCCATGGATACCAAAGTTCCTAATTTGCCTATCAAATAGACAAACTACTATACTATCTCTCTACCTACGAATACCTAAAAAGTCATTATAAAAATAGCAAAAAGCTATCATTACTTGCACAAAATTAATATAATATTATAGACAAGTCAAAAATAATATGACACTATTGATTTAGTTTTATATTTTTGCTTTTAATACTATTCCCCATTACTACATGCAAGTTTAATAATCCTTTTCTATTAATCATAAATATTAAACAATCCAACAAATAGTGTACTATATTCCTATTTATGTAATAGTAATAAAATTATCCATTAAATATTCCTTAATTTTTCACTCATTCAACATTATTATAACTAAATCTCTCGATAAATAAGTAGAACAGAGTGGGACCTGAAGAAATTAAGATATCGATACACTTACAGGTGACCTGTAATCTTGTCATGCTAAACTATTATACAAAAGAAAAATCAATGCACATATATAATTATCATGCTAAAAGATGCACATATATTTTATAGATATAACAAAAGCTGTGAATTAATTTTTGAAGTATAAGTGACTATATCTCAAAATTGTGTAATACTCTTAACATGAAAAATATCAGAATATTTAAAAATACTGTGGCTTATTAAACTATTTTATAAAATATGTATATTACTTAGGTCAAAGAGAATATCTTGCAATTTCTGTGGAGTCAAAACTATTTGCAGTATCCTGTATTCAAAAGTTTCAGTGTGCTTAATTCAAGTCCCATTCTCCCTTCCTAGGTTCAAATATATTAAAACATCTGCTGTACTTTCTATCAAAAATGATGTACTGATTCAGCAATGCAACACTCAAATTTCAGCTCTGACCTGTGAAATGAGTCATTTTGTGCAGTCTTAGTGAATCTAATAACATCAATATGTACAAAGCTTCAAAGTTCACATGACAAAGCTTCAGTTTTCAGATTATTTTTAATTATTTTATATGATTTTCTATGTAAATTATATATATTGTACATTCACATTTCTGCCATATACAGGTGTATGTGAAAACATATCTTTCTTATAAACAGTTTGCTATTTAGATATGTTTTGCTATCTAATTTGCCTATGGATATTCTACCTTATTATATATAATTTGCATTTCTAAACTCTCCCAACAAAAAGTTATTTAATAATCAGCTCTCTGTTAGATATTACAGCATGCATATATATTTCTTAACTTTCTTCTACTGCTCTTTTATTAATCTTACATATTACATATTTCATCCCATGTTCATTTGCATATTATTCATAAGATGTTTACTCTTCTTATTAATTCCAGTATTATAAATCTTGACTGTATATATAAAAGAACTCCTGGTTGTTTAATTTGAATGTGTGTTGTTTGCCATTGTGAACTGCTGTTCTGATCTAAGCTTCACATCCTGACATTAGAATTTGATAATAGCATGTGAAAATGACAACTCAGACCACACAGCAGCTACTAATTTCCTCTGTAAGTTTCTCATCCCTCTTAGTTTTTGTAAGCTGTTCTGTTCAGTAACAAACTTGTAACTTTACTTCTTTCCATTAATATGTACAGGTAGAGTTAGTAACACTACAACATAAGCTATTAACATTCAGCAAAATATATGCAGAATATATGTCAGCAACAGCTCAATATAAAACATTATTATAGGTTTTGTTTTAGCAATTCTCCACTACTAAGAAAATAAAAAAAATGCTATTTTGAGTAGATTTCTCACATACATACTTGAAAAAAGATTGTTTTTCTGTTTTCATAGCCATCAGTGATGAACTTTGACTTAGATTTTCTTCAGAACAGCTCATAGTAGTAAGCAAGGCCAGCAAGAAGCCTGCATTCTGACACAACTGGAACATTTCTTTTTATTTTCAAGCGTTCTTTGTGTATTACTTGCCTCTTAAATGAACTCTGAAAGGAATGTGTTACACAGGAACAAGGAAAACAAAATCAGTACTTTAACACTTCTAAATAGCATATTACATAAATCTGACATTCAGTTAACCCAGCAATGTACATACTAAGCAAAGCTAAACAATTAAAATATTCTTAACTTATACAGTTTTAAAGTTAGCAGTTCTGTTGCTTATAATTTAATTGCATTCTCTTACAGGAATTATTTCTTTAACATTTAGAAATACATATAAAAGTTTAGGTAAATGAAATATATTATAGTAATAACCCACAGCTGTGTGTGGGTGAATTCAGCATTACCCACACCCAGCCATGGATTATTGCTATTATACAATGACATTATTTAAGAAAAAAGTTAGTTACTTTTCTTAACTGATGTCCTGATATAATAGCATTGTGCTGCAGTTCTGTGTTTTCCCTGTATCCTCGGGCTTTCCTGATGTACTATGGAACTTTTATTCTCATGCTTATGCAGTACATTGGTGATGTATAAATAAAGCAATGGAGAAAGGAAGATATCCATTGCTTTTTTGTTTGTTTGTTTTTAATAAAAAAAAAAAAGAAACTGGGAGACTTTCAATGTACAGGAGATACAGGACATTGAAAATAAAAGGATAATCAGGTACATTTTTCTAGTTTTGCATAAAGTACCTGATTATCCTTTTATTTTTCTCTGTCTCATCTTTCTCTCATTTGTCTGAAGTCTCTGTTTTTTGTAAGTTTTTTTTTTTTTGTAAGTTTTTTTTAATGAAATAAAGTGATTGCTGACAAAAGTAAAAATTTAGTAAGGGAGCATGGTACCAATTACTGGGGGAGGGAAACTCTGACTTGTGGCTTGGATGGACCATTGGCTGTTACAACTAGAGCAGTACTAGTCTTAGTCATGGATTTTAAATTAGAACCATGTTTAGGCTGGTAATTTGTATTTGCATTGGTAGTTCTTTATCTGACTGGGAGAACTGCATTGTGAAGACAAGGATTTTGGAAGTGATCCAAATAATTTATTTCTTGAAGTGTACCTCTCAAATTTCCTCCAGTTTTGGATAATACCTTTTCACTTTCCTCCTAAAATTACTCATTATTTGAAGAAAAGGGTGGTGGATTACAGTCAAGTTATGACATTCATTGTAGTTTCAAATTTCTTCTGAAAATGTATGCTAATTCATGTACTCCTATTTTGTCAACTTACTAAATAAGTGAACACGATAATATTGAAAAGAAAAGTAAAATTTTCCTAGCATATATTAATGGAAGAAAGTCTGGGTTACCGGACCTTTTTCCATTGGTATATGCCTGATTTACAATGGGCACACTGGTAGTTGTAACCCTTCAGCATGATCGTTTTTGAATGCTAATGGCCAGTCATTGTATAATAAGTTTTTCACTGTAAATATAGTAAAACAGTAAAAATAACCATTTATATTTTTCATCATGAAAAATGTTTTAGCTTAAAATATAAATACATCCCTTCATATGTTTTGAAGCTTAAAGCCCATTACAAACCTTTTACTTAAAGGGCAAACATATAAATACATACCTTCATGCATTCTGAAGCTTAAAGTCCATTACAAACCTTATACTAGGGCCAAATGTAGTGTTTCAGAAAATAAAAGCCCTGCAATCAGAGTAAAAGCCACTTGTTTTAAGCTTTTAATTTTGAAGTAGTTTCCCAGGAATTCAGCTCAGTCTGCGTCTTGAGGGATATACTGTTACATTGTGTTTCTTCAGTATAATATTAAGGATTTTATTGTTGTTAACAAAAGTGTATGCCTCTCCCAGTTTGTCAAATATTTTAGTTCCCTCAGAAATAATTTGATCTTTTCAGGTTGCAACAAAGTGGCTTTAATATTGCTCTTTTTAAGTTCCTTGATCAGTGGTAAACAAAATTTTCTTTTACTCATTACTGTACTGGAATAATCATTGTAAAATCTGACTACATGTTCACTTATTTTAGTAGGTAGGATGGACCATGCTGTTTTTTAATATTTGATCTTTTTCTAAACATAAACTTAATTGAACTTGGTGGTAAGTTTTCCTTCTTC
This sequence comes from Protopterus annectens, assembly GCF_019279795.1. NCBI lineage: Eukaryota > Metazoa > Chordata > Ceratodontiformes > Protopteridae > Protopterus > Protopterus annectens. The sequence goes on along the minus strand of NC_056751.1, from coordinate 540,137,811 downwards.
AAAGGTGCTCTCAGGGATCTGTGTGCCCTTTCAGTTTCCAAAAGATAAAGTTTCAATTAGATTTAACATTTTATGTAGCCAGGTTGTTAAGAAATGTATTATATTGTCTACCTCATACTTTTCACGTATACCATAAATTCTAATGTTATTTCATCCCAGTCTATTTTCCAAGTCATCAACTTTATGTGAGAGCCAGTTATTTTGTTTTGAATGAAATTCAGTCTGAGACTCACCTTGAGTTATTCTTCCTTCATGATCATTTAAATCTTCTTCCATACTGCTGATTTGTGCACTTTGTTGATTCTTAAGAATTTCTAGATGCTCTGTCTTCTTTCTGGTCTTATCTTTTCTCTGTTTTGGTATCCATTTTGTCTTTTTTAAGTAATACATCCTGTATACTAAATATTATTAGCTGGGTGTCTTTTTTAATGCAAGAATCATGAGTAACGTTTTTGAGTAGCTCATGTTGAAATCTCTTCTCTCTTAACCAAGCAGCTGAAAGTCTAACAGGAAAATAACAGCTTTTGAAGACCCTGAAATTATTAATCTTTTCTCTGACTATTAATGAATAAAATAGTTAATGAATGTCACCAGATTTTATTTTTTATTATATTTTCTGTCAGAGAAAAGTTTTCAGTCGCAAAGCTTTTACCAGTTGCTGCTCTCACTTAGCCAGCACTCTCAATCTTTGATTAGTTGTTCAAGTAGTTGTTCTTGGGTGTCAGTGACAGAGTTGTAGAACTTGTAGGATTTTTACTAGACTACGATTGGGTTCTAATGCAAACCTTCTTGCTATTGTGAGACCAAATTCTGATTATAGTGTCCCGTTCAAAAATGTAATTAAGGTTTTTCCATTCAGAAGCAATAAATGCCCTAACTTCAACCAGTGTGACATGTTGCAGTGCAGGCATTTAAATTTCTTATTCTTTGCATATACTTCTAGGTGGCTTAGTGTAAAAAAAGAAGAACTTAAAAACAGAGAATGAAGACTTCAACCAGTCTGTTTGGTATTTGATTAATGATGACCATGAGATTAATACTTGTGAATTTAACATACTATAGGTTTGGTAGACCCACATGATAAGTATGTGGCAGAGTCTTTTAAATGCTTTCTAAACACTCATATTGGGGGAGCCAACCAGCATCATTCTAAATAGATTGTTGTGCTTCTTCATACAGGGATGGCATGTTTCTCATTCAACATAGGAAGACAGTAAGGGTTTTACCCTGACTCCATGAGAGAGGTGGAAGGATCTATGACAACAGCTCAGGCAACAAAGCATATACTGGTGTGTACATTTGCAGCCACAGCACTGGAGGAGTCAGACAAGGAAGGAGAGTTGGGAAGGGGAATATCCCACTCGCCTCCTGTTGGTGGTGGGGAAGATTCCATCCACTCAGTTCACTTTAGAAAGGTGTGATTTCCCTGGCACAGACTGGAGAAACAACTTCCCATACTTTGAAACTAGGACTGTGGCTTCTTGAAGGGAACACCCCTTGCAGAAGGAAGGGAATGGCCTTTTGTAGGCAACCCACTGTTCATCTCCTTCTCTGTAACTTATTGAATGGGAGCATGTAGAATGGCATAAAAAAAGATAAAATTACCCCTGATGATTACTAAAATGGTGGCCTTTCTGGTTCACTGTCATCCCAGCGTAGGGAATAAATGGGCAGTTTGGATAGCAGGGGGGCTCATAATTAACAGATAGTGGTGCAAATGTGCAAAAAATAATTATTGCTACATGACTCCTCATATGCTTGTTGAAAACAGAGTAAGTACTACTACTGGAGCTATGGGGACTAAGGGTCTATGGTAAATCATCGAAGACAATATACATCGAATGGCTTTTAAGAGAAAAGTACCTGTGGAACTTTTTTGTCATATAGGCTCAACATCGTAAAGCCATTCATTGAATACTCATAGCTGGCCATCTTCAGTACAGGATAGCAAATCTGCCCTTTCCCCACAGTACTGCAATCTCAGAGTTGGTATATATAATTAGTGGGGGTGTGGGATGTGGTGGAGTAGTCCCCCACTTAACAAATTTCCAGTGTTAATCTAATCTTCCTGTTGTGCTTCTTTCTTGTAGGTGGCCAACTATGAGTATTCAATCTATGGATTTACTGTGCTGAGCATATATGATAAAAAAAGCATGCTCGACAGTTAGTATTCACTTAAAAGCTGTTCAATGGAAATCACCTTCAATGATTAGCCATAAATATGTGGAATAATTCTGTAGATATTTGAAGCTTTCAACCAAAAATAGGATGCAGCTTAACCTATTATTATTCTACCATGATCTCCAAAAGGAAAAAAAGGGCATGTGATCCTCCCTTGAAAACTTAATTCTTGGAGGCATTATAGGATGTTAAGTACATCTAGTTGTCTTTATATGGGATCAGCTAATCTACTGCAGTTTTTAGAAGAAGGCAAATACCACATTGCCCGTAATATCCAAAGAAAAGACCTTCCTCGGAAGTTTCTTATGATTCTCTTTAAATTCTGAACATCTTCAAACTAGAGTATCAACAACCCTATATTTTCTCCGGCCTGACTGATCCCTTTATGCTTCTGAGGGTTGAGGGAGATCTTACTAACTGATGTTGCTGATATAAACTTTTCGGTAGTTCCTTTGTCTACTAGCTTTGTACACTTGGAATATCTGTGCCAAGGATTTTTGATTCTCTTTTGTTCTAGATTGGTGGATTTAACCTATTATATAGAGCTGCTGCAGGGTAAAGTCTTGGGCATGTAGCCCCATTGCAGAATATCCAACCCTAAGTGGGAGGTTGGATGGTTAGCCACCTGTTTTCCTAATGTGTACTTTTTGCCATTTTAGATCAACTGTATGAGTGACTTTGAGATCATAACCATGAACTTATTGCTGGAATACGTTGTCTGAAGACTTAATATAGGCTAGGATCTGAAAACATTTTAGCTGTGACTACGTTGGAGAGGCTCAGTCTTTTTCTGCTATGTACCATACACATTTTTTTCCCTGCATGTCTTCAAGGATGACAGCTGTCATTATCACTTGATTTACACACAGAGTAATACAGAAGTAGTTTGAAGGTTTTGTACTGTAAGCAAAGGGGAGTGGGAAAATTGTGATAGTTGACATGCGTGCTCTTGATTTATAGCAAATGTTCTCAGCCTTGCTATGGCTAAGCCACAAACCTGAGATCTGAATAAATATTTACGTAATCACTGAATAGTGATAGTATGTGTTTGTGGGGATTGAATCAGGATCATTCAGCCACCTGATAGTTAGTTTTCCCAAGAATAGTCCCTGTTTATTAGAAAATAAATAGTGATTGGAAGAGCCTTGCCTGGTGCCCCTGTGTAGAAAGAAGGGAGTTAATAATGTTTTACTGCTCAAAACAAAAGCTTTCTGGGCACTATATAGAGCCTTCATCAAGGTCATAAATGGCAAAGAAAAATGCTTTTGCATGGTGCATAACCTTCCATAGGTGCTCACGTCTTATAGTGTTAAAGACCTTAGAGTTGATGATATGGCTGGATCCAGTTAACGGGTGGTTCGGAGTCCCTGCATATACAATCAATATGTACAGACGTGATCAGCACTAGAGCAGTCGGGGACGAATTCTGCTCAAGTAGGCAAAATGATAGTTGGAAGAAGTTTTTTAAACCTTCTGATAACATTTTTGTATACAATTTATTATCTATATTGAGCAAGGTGAAGTGCCTGTAATTTTGAACTTTTATGGGGGTGTCTTTGTAAGACATAGGTAGAATTATAAGAAATGAGATTTCAGAGGAGGGGTTTAACCTACCTGCTGGTTGGAAAGACTTAAACAAGACATGCAAGGGCTTTGATTAGCATTTGAGTCAAAACTGTAAAGGTCTGTATTCAGAGTCTGGGGCTTTCTCACGTGGAAAACATATAACAGTATTACTGATTACTTCTACAGAAATGTGTCCCCAGTTAGGATGTCTTACTTCTCAGTGGACAGGAAGGTAAATCCACTTCTAAGGTAAAGCTATCAAAGTGTGCCCTTGAGTCCCTTTCCATTTTCATTCATTTATTGCTTTTTATAAAACTTGGAAAATGCACCATTAATATCCTCTGATTTGGTGATTTACTTCTGAGCGTAAATGTGGGTGACAGCTGGTATTATGTTCCGTTTCCACCTCTGTTTCACCTTATTTGCTAGCAGTTTCCATGCTTTGTTTTTCTTTAGACTTACATTTTGATGCCATCTTCCTTAAATGCATGTGTATATTTTCTGTTTATGCTATGTCTAATCCATTTTACAGTAATTTGTTTTCTTTTATGCAACATATGATTCTGAACCTACTTTCCCCTTCCACCCCTTATAGGTCCACACAGACTGTTTGTCTAGGTACCTGCCATTTTGTTCAGGTTTAAAGTATTGTGTATAGATTTAGTACTATTTCACAAGAATCATACCATATGGGCATCGAATCCTGTCAGGTTTTGCATTATTTAAGATAATGAATAGAATAGTATAATTTAGTAATATAGTCCGATAGCTCAGGTTTCTGTAGGATCAAAGGGTCCAGCCTTCATAGTCTCCTTTGCCCACTATCAGCTTGCAGTGATATCTTGTGTGACTCAGCCACATCGTCTGTTAATGGGTCAGAGTCAGCAAGGACTGTTCAGTCTATAGAGAATCTCTGAAAACCAGCCAATAATCTAACCTATCAGAGTATATGCTCCATGGGAGTATAAAACTGTATTCATCATTGTTAGGATAAATATACCAAATATTATGCAGCCACTTTATCAGTAGCTTTTGTGATGTTACATGACACTCTGAGGGAAGTGTGATATTTCCTATTCCACTTTAAGGTGAAAAAATCCACACATAACTGTGGGGTCTCAGTGTTTATTCTTAAAAAAATGCCTTTTGAAAACTGGCCATGTTGGTGTCTGAAATGTTTCCCAGATTACGTTACTTTCTCCTACAGATTTCTGATCTTTGGTAAGAATGGTTACACATGCTTTCTCCCTTTTACTTAAGTTATGCTAATAATTGCCACCCAGAAATCTCATGAATGCTGTTGGATTCAATGGAAAGTGTGCATCTCTGTATACAACAAACTTCCATTTCTCAGTTTTTGTATTTGTTTAAAACTCACATTTTGCAACGGAACATAATACCCCTTACATTAGGTGATACACAGTTGACCACTATATAATAATAAAAAGAGACCATTAAATAAGACACCAGTTTGAATGACCAAACAATCAGTAATGTGCCTAGTGGTTGCTTGGCAACCTGTCAAGCCAGAAATGAAAGTTCAGTGAGAGACAAGAAGTGAAGAGAATATCTGTTCAACACTCAGCAACTCTTAAGTGGATATTAACCTTTGTAATTTGAAGATTTTGTAGCATACAAAGTTCCTCATGTAATCAGTTTAAGATCCTTAATAACTTGGAAGCCTTTCCTTCTTTTTAAATGCTTGGCTTCCCAATGAATTTCTTCATGCCTTGTTATTGGCTTTGTGGAGGAAGGAACGTTCTTGCAAGGCTACTTTGGTTATGTATACTACTGCCTTATAGTCAAGTCCATGTCTTCAAGCTGTTGCTAATACTCAGTGGAAGTTTGATAGCTGAATATCTTCACTTAATAGCTTGCAAGCAGTTGCTTTCCTGGTTCTGAAGCTGTCCTCAAGGGAGAATTGCTCTTGCGTGTCTGTTTTTAGTTGGATTGCATTTTTACAGGGTTTAACTCAGATGCAGGGATCACTGAAGATTTTTCTGGGGTTGCTATGCACTTTGTATATTTGAGAATATGGACAAGCGTTTGACAGAAGAACTTGAATTACATTTACCACCAAATATATTAGAATAGTAGTGCAGCTCAGAGTCTAGAGTAAAAAAATGCCATTTTATCCTCTGCCTTGATGTGTATGTTAACTGTGTACTTGAAGAATGTGGGTAAACTGTTTTACAGCAGAACTCCCTGATGGGTAGAAATGTCTGTTTTTTGTGCTCCTGCCAAGATGTTGGTGTAGATGGATGTGGGAACAAAGCAAGAAAGGGTGTCCTTTATGTGCAGGCCTTAACAGGAGCTCTCTGTCTCTGAAATTCAACAACTTTAAGATGATTTGCAATAACAGGAGTACCTTGTAGGCCTGGGGGCTTAGTGCCACATAGGGCTTATTCACTAAGGAGTGGTCAGACAAGTGGTAAGTTTATGACTTGTGGAAAGTGGTCATTTAGGAAAATGCACATCTTCATGTTCAGATCTATCAGGTATAACTCCAGATGTGAATTCCATTGGTTCTGTCTGATATCCAATTCTTCTAGCTTTTCAGAAATCTGTAAAATATCCCTGCCGTGGTTCTGTAATCTAGTTGAAAATGGTATGTGGTTAGTTACTCATATATTCTGTGCAGACTCTTGAAAGGGGATTGTAGGCATATGGTTTCCCAGCTATTGCTTACTTTAAAAATTCTTTGCTTTACCTGTGGCTGTATCCTCTAATGTCATCACTAGTTGTGTTGCATTAACCAACTGGATGATTATTTCAACCACAGGAACAGGATTCAGTGGCCAAAGCTCAATGGCAGAATTAACCATGTGCTCCCTCTGATTGACAGATAAGAGATCAGGACTCGATGCTGAAAGACAAATTCCAGTACTTAGGGTATTCTGATAAATTTATTAGCAGGAAAACTGTGCCAAATGACAGTAAACAATAATCAACTGAGTTAGTTAATGGGAGCCTTTGGATAACATTTTTTATGTTACACTGGCTGGTTCCAAAGAAGGAGAGAGAGAGAAGTGTATGAAAGTCAGTTGTTTACAGCTCTTACAGCTGCAAGAAACTTGCTGCTGCCACATGTGTCTTTGTAGTGCATGGGGATTTAGTTGTTTCAGTATACTGCAAGACATGAAAAAAATTAACTATAGGAGTATGTAGCATTTCAGAGCACTGAAAGCTGTAATATGCTTAGCACTGTTTCACAGACAGCCAGCAGAACTGAGGTTATCTGATTCTGTAACAGCTTTAAAAGCTTAATATAGTTCATGCTAACACAAGTGTGACGGCACAGTGTTTATGGCAGTTTTAAAATCTGTTTGATCTTTCCAACAGTGACCTGCACTGGTAACAGCTTCTGCTCTATCACAAGATCACAGTTTAAAAGTTCAGAAAAGTGTTTAACAAACTTTAAGCACCTTTCATGTATCAGAAAGGTGCACAACATAGAGGATTATGATCGGGTCTCTGATCATAACCAGTGTGCTTTGTATTTCAGACATTAATATAAACAGTCACCTCAAGAGCAAAGCTCAAAAGAAGAGTTTTGACATCACTGTTGAGAACACATAATAAGTAAGGCTATGATCAGGAAGACCCAGTCATAATTCTTTGTAGTGCATGAAGCTTAACTTGCTCTCAGGAGGAGTGCTAAGTGATTTATAGTTCTGAAAGCTGTAAAACACTTACTACTGAAACACAAAAAGTGGATATCACAGAATAGTGGCCGGAAGCAGAAGGAACTTTTAAAGATATTCAGACACTTCATTCAGGTTTTTTTTTGTTTATTTTTATTAGGCTGTATGAAAATTTTGAATGCATTTCAAAGTTGTTTGCACTTCTTGTTGCTATTCTGAGGTGGCCTGTCAGCACTGTTAAAGCTCAGATGTAAGGCTTAACAGAAGTGAGAGTTGCTTGTGTGATTGCAGTTCTCCATATACTATAAAACTGCAACATTGCAAAATATAGGGGATAATTGCAACACTCAGTGTACTGTACAGAAACGTACTGAATATATACATTTTCAAGTTTTTTTTCTTTATCTCCACAATTACACCAAAGCCAAAATCTACAAGTAAGACTGCAGTTTATTGAAAATATAACTTTGCACATAGAATACATTCCTGGTTTAGCTTAACATTACCAATGTTTTACAGTGAAGAAGACAAAGTAAAGAGACCTCATGTTTTTATTTTTTAGTTATTTTTATGCTAAGTTGAATACTCATAATTTATTATGCAGACTTGTAGAGAGTTGCTTTCTTTTCAGCTCGTTGTGCTGTAGTTTATATTATAGAAATTTAAGATAAAAGAGAAACACCCATAACAATCTGATGTTACCATTTCAAATATGTCAGTGATATGACCCAAACAAAATCTGTGTGTGTGCGCACGCACTGCACGCTGTGAATCAAGTCACAATAATCCATCCCAGTTAACTACTAAACAAGAACAGTGGGACAAGCTGCTATTGCTCCTAACATTATGGACCCATAAAATAACCGACAGTAATTAGTATGAAGATTATGTAGCAGGCTTGTTGGAGAAGTATGCCATTTGACCTTATTATCAGTTTCTGTATGTATTCACCAAAGTTAAGAATAGTGAGCATATTAAATAATATCTGGGCCATTTGCATTAGCACAGACAAGTCACACAGCCAGTTATTTTGTGACAGTGACCCTAGAGAAAAACAATAAAAAATCTTTTACAGCAGAAGTTAAGCAAGCAGAAGGTGGAAAGAGCAGGAATAAAAATGAGGGGGTCGTAAGTCCAGTAAACTGATAAAATCCCCTGAGGTAATTAATAACATATTCTGGATATTTTATGAAAGTCTTCAGAAAGCAGATGAATGGATTAAGCAGGATATGATTTTGTTGCAGAATTTCATGTTAACCTTGGCAGTGCAGAAGGTGGTGGAATTACAGGCACACTGGTTAATTGCAAATATAGAGGAGGAGGAAGTAAAAATGATGATGGACAGTCAAGCTCCAGGTAAGTCACCAAGGTTGGTTGGCATACCAACATAAATCTAGAAGTTGGGAGAAACCCCCCAATAAGGATATGGAAGAAATGGGGAGCAGTATCTGCATCCTGAAGAAAATGGTAGTATTTGAAGAAGATTCTGGCTCATATAGACCAATTTCAATATTAAATCATGACTGCAAAGTATTTATGTCCATGTTAGCAACAAGACTGACAAGGGTTTTAGCAAAATTGATAAACTTTAATCAATGTGTATCTGTAGCACAGTGGCAAACATTTAGCAACATCAATCAACTTTGATGATTCAGAAGGCTATAGAGAAGAAAACTTATTACTACTACTTATTATTACTTCCTTATTGTTGGCCAACTATTACCTTTTGATGATTTTTCTTACAATGATTTCACTCTTTGATGAAAGTGATGTTTGCAGATTACTGTTCGATTAAATTTTTGTTCAATGTGTGACCATAGACCTGTGGGATTCAGAGTCTGTGGCATTCAAATGCATTAAATGATTTTTCTTATCCATAAGACGTTTTAAAATGCAAAACAGTTAACTACAGAGCTGTCAGAAGACAATATGGCACAATCTTAACAGCAAAAATGCCCTGCTGACTAGTACAGAATAAACCCAGCCCTACCCTATGATGTATTTATATTTATATTATAAAGGAAATCCAGCCTTACTCAGACATAACTAGTTCTATTCCATAGTAACAAAGGATTTTCCAAAAGTTCTTATTTTGTAACCAGGCTTCTGAAATAATGATGTTTCATCTCTTTCTTGAAAGTAAACAAAATGTTCTACTTTGTGCCCTTTGTCCATGAGCTTGTACTGTTAACACTTGCAGCACAGGTCTTCTTAAAAAATGCATTGCTGTCATATTCCTTAATATATCAGGATTCATACAGAACATTTAGTCACATTGTCAAAGATGCCCTGAGTATATTGCAATCATTTTATATTAGCTTGACGTGAAATTGCAGTTAGGAAAAAAAATGTACAAAAATTTCAAAGACACAGATGCACATTATATTTCACATAAAAATAATTTTTGATTCATCATCTTCTAACAACTCCTCCCCAAATATGTAGTGTAGTGGTATAATTTTATATATATAAGTAAAGGATTTACAGTAACACTGTGCTTGTCTCCTTTTGTTGTACACAGTGGAACATTAGCAAAATGCAAACATAAATAAATAATACATGGATCTTAAATAATCTTATACTTTGTTTCTCAAAGACAAAACTTCAAATATGAAAGTGCTATTTCCAGTATTTCAAGTGTTATATTCCACATATCAAATCATATTTCTTTCACTTACCACAACAAACTTGTCAGGTGTCAAATTTTGTAAAATAATCTTGTTGAAAGTCTTGTCATTCACTCATACATCAGTGTAACACACAATAACATGGGATAGGTGGTAAGAAAAACGCAGTTTTTCTCATTATGTAATATGCAAAGCATAATTCTGTGATTATTTCTTTTCATCGTAATCTAATTGACTGTAGATAATGACGCAGTTTTCATGTTCGGGGTAAATTATAAACAGAAACACTTTCAAAATCCTGAAATGGTAAATAAAAATACTTTCAGGCTATCTGAAAAATTTAATTTAATTTGCTGTGTTTCAAAATATCATATTTTACAAATAATCATTTCTGTGTCTTATCTGTTAAGTTTATAATCCATTACTAGCTAATCCCATGGTCATGCTTTGTAGATACCAAGCAGGGAAAATCATTGCCCTTGTACGTCAAATATATTAATATTTTTTCTGTTACTGTTATTTAATCAAAAACATTTATCTACTGCCAGTGTTCTTCCATTTTTCACATCCAATGTCCATTACTTAAAATGCATATCATTCTGTAACAAACATGGACAGAATTGTTGTATCTTGTGTACCTTTAAATAAAATTTACTATTTGCTTCCTCATGTAATCATATAAATGTTCCTGATAAATATTATTTTACTCTTCAAATCCATACCCGAATAATGTCCACTGTGAATCATCTAGATTAGTCTTGGATTAGATGCAAATACTATGAGTATTTGTTGAAACTATCTGGTAATATCTCATCATATTTAATGTCTGTCAGACCTAAAGAAACCATGATAAGCATTCAAAGTAACTATATTCCCTATAAAAATAAAACCATAACCATCAAAGAAATCCTATATTTGTTAGGTGAAGGTGGCTTTTGCTGCAGCAGCATAAAAATGTCATTTATGCCACACCTAAATGTTTCTGATTCATTATATTTGACTTCATTAAGTAGTTTCTGTACTTCTTGTTTCAGGCAGGGGAGACTCGTGCTATTGGGCTGCAGGATTGCAGCCTCCCCAGCTGTAAAAACACAGAAAAAGTAAATAAAAGCAACAAATTGCAAGTTCCAGAACTTCCCAGCTGTAAAAACAGCAAACGCAAGTCCCGGAACTTTGTGCACACACAGTATTCCTGACATCCGGACTGCCGCTGAACCAGTCTAGAGCATGCGCACAGAATCCAGACTGCTGGTGAGACAGTCTGAATTAGGAAGACAGCATGCAACATCCGAAATCCCAAAAGTCTATGCAGTTACAACTGCATAGACTGGAAGGAGATTGGACTGCAACGCCTGCAGGCTGGGTAGCAGCTTGCTCTCGCAGACTTTGAAGCAGGAAAGAGTTACAGCATGCGCGGACTTTGAAGCAGGAAGGATTTACAGCTTGAATGTAACTGGGCTTGCATTTATACTGTGGACGGACTTCTTTAAGTGTGCTTGCATTTATTTTGCTGCAAAGGACACCTGCTCAGGTAGGATGTGTGTCCTCCTAAACCTTTTGCAGGAAACTGGTGTGTGTGCTTCTGTTGCTAATGGACCTTTTGCAGAAAACAAGTGTGTGTCCTTCTAGTACTAATAGACCTTTTGCAGGAAACTGGTGTGTGTGTTTCTAGTCCTAATGGACCTTTTGCAGGAAGTGTGTGTGTGTGTGTGTGTGTGTGTGTGTGTGTGTGTGTGTGTGTGTGTGTGTGTGTGTGTAAAATGCCCCAGTTAAATATAGCTGGTGGCTAGACTCAAACCCTGTACCTTGGGGCAGGTAGCAAGAGCTTGAATTCCCTACCCACCACCACCACTTGTGAAATGTTTGCCTCATATTTTGTTCTGTTCCTCATAAAATCTATGGTTTTCTGTTTTTTGAATTCACTAAATAATGACAGGCATTTGAATTTCAGACTTAATATTCTTCAGAAAATACATAATAAGACAAACCCTTTTATTCTAGCAATTTTCTGTTTATAAGATCAATATTTGAAATCTGCCCCTATTTTTGGGGCTGTATTCCCCCATTATTGGCTTTGTCCAGTTTTTTTGTGCTAAAAGGCTGAGAAATATGGTGAGAACTGAATTCACTGAATATGATTGGGGGCTGTATTCCCCCATTATTGGCTTTGTCTAGGTGTTTTGTGCCAAGAGGTTGAGAGCTATGGTGAGAACTGAATTCACTAAATGATAGCCATTTTAAGAAACAGCTCTTTGGCATAGTGGTATGTTGCTCTGACTATAGTGCACAGGGTCTTGGGTTCAAGCCTGGGTAATGAAATGTATGGTGGCAACACATTATTTTATCTTGTACCCACGGCATGTGTAGTGGGAAGAGCAGGTATAAATTTGGTGCGGCCACTGAGAAGTATAATAAGCAGTAGTGGAGTGTGCTCTTTAGTGCACTAAGTGATCCTGCATGCATAATGGCGGCAAGAAAGAGAAACTACATGGCAGTCTTAAATGGCCGTGAGGCTTGTCTGCTATTCTATTTTTGATATAATGATATATTATGTGTGGATCTACTGATATTAATGTAAACCCCAGGAGATCATCACTAAAAAATTAAACCACAAAATACTGAAAAAAAGATCAACTCTCTAACCAGTATTCTCTGAGGCACAGCTTTGGACCATGCAAAAAAAAAATGTTTTTCTTTACAGGGAACAAACCCTTCTGTACCACCACACCCTCAGCTAATTATATATACTAACTCTGAGATCATACACTCCTCAGGAAAGGGCATACTTCCCATCCCCAGGGATTGTTGATTGTGCACACCTGTTGATCATCTGTTTTGTTGACCAAAATGTGTCAACAAAACAGATATTTGTGTTTGAGAGTTTTGATTAATAAAACACTCCTATTTTATATATCTATTTATATATATATATATATATATATATATATATATATATATATATATATATATACACACATATACACACACACACACACACACAATATATATGTGTATATATATATATATATATATATATATATATATATAAATAAGCAGTTTTAAGCTTTCTGGAAATTAGCCCAGACTTAGAATTATACAAATGCAATGACTTTATACAGGCCCAGAAACTGTCTAAGCAGTCAAAGTGGCCAATCACCAAAATGCACTTAAACCTGACTAGAGTGATGCTCAAGTTCAGAATGAGATTAAGCTACTCTCCACAGCCACTGGAGTTCTGAGCTAATCCTACTTGATGTAAAATCAACTCTGTTGTAGCATAAAGCATAGGAATACAGTAACCAACAAACAAATATAACGAATCACTGTTACTGCTCAAAATTGCAGAAATCGGTAACAAATGGGAGTAAATTCCAGGGGCACATTTGAATGATTCCTTTTGCTAAGATATAGCAAAGAATACAAAAACAAACAGCAGCCATCTTAAACTGTAAATAGAAGAGTAATTTAACACACTATTTTACTTATCTGCTAAGGATGGCACAGGATTGAATCAGAACACTCTCATATATATGGTGTGGACACAAAGCATTTTGAAACTTTCTGGAAAGGAGCCCACAGATTGCAGACGTAATCCTTTTTACTGTAAAATCAACTCTAGTAAAGCAAAATGAGCAGGGAAATAGTAACCAGTAAATACAGTGAAACACTACGTAAGGAATCCCCAGTAAATTGAAAATTATTTAAAGTGCTAAGTTACAACAAATAATACAGAAATATAACAGATAAATAGAAGCTGTATGGACACAGAGCAGTTTGAAGCTCATCTGGAAATAAGCTGGGTTAGCTTCACTATGCCATTGCCCTTTTTTCAGGGTAAACCCATGGTGATATTCGTACTGACAAGAGGAATTTTGGTCAGGGCATCAAGAAAGTTCCACTACTCTTATCACTAGGAGAGTCCAAGATAGAAGAGAAGACAGGCACAGTTGAGGCAGTGTCTACACAAAATGTGGAAAGAGCAATTTTAATGAAAGAAATGGTGAAGTGGTTGAAACTTTTACTCTGCAATCTGCAGGAATTTGAGATGATGTTGTGGTGTCAGTGATGTTAGAGGAGCCAGTAGGTGAGTTTGTTTTATCCTTGCATGATTTATTGGAAAAGTGGCTAATGGAACAGTGTGATTATATACCATCAGAAACTACAACTTGCAGACATGCCCTTGGCTTGGATGATAAGGGATGTGGTGTGGAAGATTGAGAGGTTGGGAAGGAAGCAGTAGAGAAGAGATTAAGCCAGAGAGAGACACAGTAACAAAACCAAAACTTAAGTGACGCAGAAGCAATTGGGGATTGCAAAAAGAAAAGAGTTTTATATATCTGAATAAAAAATGTACAGGTATAAACCACGGGATTACATTTTAAGTATTTAGGATTTATTCCTATGGATTGTGAATTTATAGTCATTTGGGAAATTAAGGTTTTGTTAATATGTGTTAAAACACATGCACTGCTATTTAATTTTGTGGACCTTTTTTAAGAACAAAAAAAATGGACTATTAATTTGCAAAGACTACATTATTTCTGGTTTCTTGCTTCTCAACTTTTAACAATTTAAAGACATTTATTTTTAATATATGGATATCAGAAAGTATTCTGAAAAAGAAGGTCAGACTCCTTTTGCTATAAAAAATGTTATGATGACAGGAGTATTTGGAATGGTGGATGGAAAAAATGCAGTTTCTCGCATATCTAGTGTTTCTATTCTGAAAGACATTAGAGGGGTTTTACATTGTGGTCACCAGCCTGCAAAATGCATTTTTTGTGGGAAATTGGACCACCTGATAAATGCTTGTCCCTTAAAAAGATGCAGTAAATGTGGGAATAAGGGACATGTAGTTAAGGAATGTATATTGCATTGCACTAACTTTGATCATGAAGGACATGATGTTTGTTTGTTAGGGACAAGAGGAACTTTTTCCTGCACTAGAAGAAGAACAGAAGTCAGAATGGAGTCAAATAGAGCAGCATAAGAATGACACCTATACAACTTTTTCTGGAGTTGATAACGTAAAATTAATGTACAAGACATGAAGACAGAATTGCTGACTTTAAGGGTTCATAATTGCAGAATACCCACTATTATAAGGTGTTTGTAGAAAAAGGGTGATCATGAATAACATATTGATGAAAGTCCTAAAGGTTAGAATAAGAGAAGGTATTAGTAGGTATATGATGACAGGAAATTATGGTGTGCCAGAAAACCAAATTATGGAACTCTTATCAATTAAAGATGTAGTGTATGAAATATATGTGAGATAAAAGGGGGTACTTTTGGTATGTGATGTTGCAAAGGCCTTTAATGGCTTAGAGCACAAGCCATTATAGGAAGTATTACAACAGTTTGGTCTTGGTATCAGTGTGCAGAGATTGATGCATATGGTTTACAGTAAGTCAGCTGTCTCATGTTATCAAAATACAGAGGGGGATTAGGCAGGGATGTCTATTAAGTCACATTCTATTGTGCATGATAATGAATGCAGTAATTAAGTACATGGGATATTAACATTGTTGGGGAACAATTGGAGTTGGTTAAGGGGGTACAAATGACAATTTGTTTATACAGATGATTTAATGCAAATTCATCAGAATAAACAGTTACTGGCCTATTTATCTGAGGGAATGCAAAGGACTTTGGGTAAAGTAGGATTACAAATAAATAGGGTAAAAAGCAAAGGGTTTGGGATGGATGATGGATATCAGATATAGAACTAACTTTATTGGAAGTAAAAGCTTTAGGCCTTATTTTTGGTGAACAAGAAAGTGTTCAGAAACAATGGGAAGATGTGATTTGCAAAATGAAGGGCACAGCTTTTTGAGAACCTTCAAAATGTCTTTTAGTAAGAAAATTTTATTTAATAAATGGGACACTTATGAAGCTCGCAAGTTATTGCTTGTATTTTTAGTTTGCCTATGGAAATGGGAAAAGGAAATATTACACACTGTTTTTTATTTATTTTTTTGTGGGAATCGCAATAAAATCATGTAAGAAGAAATATTGTTTATAGGGGAAAAATGAAGGGGGTTCATTTTGGAGGTTTTTGTTTTTTTTTAATATCATTGAATATGCATTATATGTTACATGGCGTTAAATATTGGGACACAGATTTGTTGGTTATTCTTTTTTATTTCTAAGATATCAATCTTTTTGGGATAGTTGTGTAAAAGGAAAGAAGGTAAGATTCATTAGGAAAGTAAAAATGAATAGGATGCATCAGTGGAAATAATTTTACATGGCTTGGTGGCTAATAGAAAACTGTGGTAAGCATGTATTATTTGACATTTTTATTATGAAGATAGATATGTTAAGAGATGTACACAAAAACATAGAGAACGTTGGCATCTTCTTCTTAGGAGTCAAGGCCAACATTAAGATTCTCTGACTAAGTTTGCTGATGAAATCTAGGAGCAGTCATAGAATCTCCATAAGACATTAACATCCTCCAGGAAGGACTAACACAAACCAATAACTGGTGCCAGAACCATGGTTTCAAACTCAGTGCTAAGAAATACATAATAGTACCCTTAATAGTAGTCAGCTACCCCAGGAAATTACCTCATTGAAACACAACCCTAGGAGCAGACCCAGTAGTCAAGGATTTGAAGACATATGTAGGCAGTAAATTGGCTTTTTGCCAACATGTTTCTAACGTAGTAATGAAATTATTCTATGTTGCTCAGCTTATAACAAGGGTATGGCATCCAGGTCAAAGGAAGTCATCATTCCATTGTATTCAGCCCTCATCAGACCCATCATTGAAAACAATGGCCCCTTCAGTATGTATCTGGCCAGGTACATGCAATAACTGGAATGTCAAAAGAGTTTTTTTTCACAAAAAGGATACATGGCATATACAACATATCCTGTGAGAATCACTTCAAAGTCCTGTCGCTATACTCTGTTTTTACAGATTGTTGAAGTGTGATCTATGCCTGCAGTACAAGGCATCCTTGGATTCCACTCTAATGAACCTTTTGCATATCCACAAATCAAACACCAATAGAGCTACCTGATCCAGAGACTTAAACTATGCCTGCAGCATAAATAGGACTTGTTGGAAGGACAGGTATGTGTCTCAGAGAATACCCCTTCTCTGGAACAGGCTTCCCATGCACTTGAAGCAGAGCACTTCCTTAACCATATTCAAGCATAGACTGGACCAGTGAGTGGGAAATTGGAAATTCACCCCTGTTCTTGCACCGATGTCTCTACTGGACAGAGACAGCTTGTAAATACTTGACCAGCCATACTCTGATTTACATAAAATCATTAAAATACACACCTAAGATAACCTCTAGAGCACCAAAATCTGTTAGATTTATTTGGGAAGCTTGGCTAGGCTTTTAAGGGCCCCTGTGGCAGTTAGTCTTGTATATGCCTGTGAACCTGTGAGAATCAGGTATGGGAGAATACCAGAATAGTCTGACTTTTTGTGGCTGCTACCCTTACTTAACATACATGTTAAACAAACATGAGATATAAAACTCTGTCAGAAAGGAGGTGTCACAGGTAATGATGCAACATAGAGGAAGATAATGAACATGCTTTCTTATTGTACTAGAGTTCAGCATTTTGGGAATATGTCACAGAATGAATGACAATTTCAGAAAACATAAAAGTCCATGTACGACTATTATACGCTTTGGAGACAGTGGGGTTGCTTTATTATATTAACATTTTTTCCCATTTTTCTTTCATTATTTACATATTCATCATATTTATACTTTATATAACATTCTATACATCTTCCAAGTACACTTTACATATTCATTTTCCTAAATACATTCAGCAACCATTGGTTTCAATGGGATGCATTTGTTGAGAAAATAGAGTAATTTTCTCTATAATTTGGTTCTTATAATTAGCAAAGTGCCAGGAAGTAAATAATAAGATGTATTGTTTAACAGAAAGTCTGCAAAGACTAATATTACGGTCTGGATAGAAGAGTGGGGAAATAAATTATATATCATTTTTTTCTTATAACGCTATTTCAGTTTTATAAGCTGGACTTTTTCATAAAATTTGGGGACATTATTTATTGCTTTTGATTTTGTAATACGGAACTACTGTCCATTTCTTTTGTACATTTGTAAATTATGTAAAAATTTGTTTCCTTTTGTAATTTTTGTTTAAATGTTAATACGCCTTCCCTTTGATAAATGCTTTGGGATCTTTTACATTCACCTGAGTTGCCATCAGTTCAGACAGATGTTGCCTAGGTTTAAAGTCTCATCTGAAGGAAGAGAAAGTAAGATATAGAAGGTAAAAAGGGAAATAAGATGAAGGTAGGAGAGTTAGAGTAGATTACAGAGACATACACAAAGAAATATATAACACAGAAAGACTCGGGATGTTTTCACACGGTCAGAAACATAGAAGACAATGGATAAGAGAACATCAGACTCACAGAAGAAAGACACCAGTGCTGCTGACATGAGGAGGTGAGTGTGGCAGCTGGGGACACCACCAGCTGTGATATTCTATATATAGGTGAGGAAGCCTGAAATCTTTGAAAAGGAATCAAGCCAGAGCTGAGCCAAGGATCTGGCTTGGTTCTTCAAGCCCATTTATAGCCAAGCTACACTCAAAGTGTAGAGCAAAACAGCAGCACTTGAGCTCAGACCATGCATGCAGTGGCACACACACATAAAACCACACACACACACACACACACACACATATATATATATATATATATATATATATATATATATATATATATATGTATATATTTATACACACAAATGGCATACTCACAATCTTTGCCTTCGAGGAAACCTGACTGATCATGTGCTTTCCCACAAAGCCCACCTGCCTTCTCCCAAAAAAGCAAAAAAAGATATCTATTTTCTGCATGTTTTTGTGATAAAGTGAAACACAGTAATGACCACAGTATTTATATATTTTAACTTTCTCCTCACAATCACAAACATTGCCTTCTTTCTCAGAAACATCATACTGTATGTCAGTGATCATTTGAAAGTGTTAGTATAAATGGCCTTCATTTGCTCACACAGACTGCCTCTCATCAAAAATACAGCCACCTTCTCTGTACCACTGTCAGCTGGTAGTGAAGTTGAACATGCCTTTCAATCTCTTAGCTCGACAGTCAAAAAAAAAAAAGCAAAACACAGTGTTGGGGGGAGAAAGACCCAAAGTCAGGGAGAAGGTTTAAACACAGTCCTTACATACTTAAAAAATGCTCAAATAACAAGTTGTTATGAACCCTGAAACACAAATATCTATCATTAGTAACTATAATCCTCAACAATTTGCCAGAAGAACACAGTTGTTATGAGAAACAAACCAAAAATGTCAGGTAAAATCTGTGACATTCTGAAAACTCATAGACAGTTCAGAGGTATGGGTGAAAGATGGCAGATGTTTTCATGCGCTGTCAACACCCCTATACACTACAGACCATATCAATGTATACTATTACTTCAGTTTTTCTGATGTGGGTCCATGGAGCTGGTCGTTGGATCACATGCCAAGGAGTGCATTGTCATCCACTTTGGGAAAAACTCGGTACCCATGAACTACCACATAGGCGATAGCTCAAGTGTGATAAGAAACGTCAGGACACAGGTGGATAGTAGTCTCTCCTTTACTAACCACATTGCCACAGTAGTCATGAAATACTTCTACATGGCACACCTCATCACAAAAGGGTTCTCCTCTAGAAAAAAGGAGGTCATTGTACCTCTCTCCTCATCCAACATCAGACCCATTATAGAGTACAATGCCCCGTTTGGCATGTATCTCACAAGACACCTACAACAATTGGAGAGGCCACAGAAATACCTCACTATGAGGATTACCGGCCTCAAACAGATGCCATACGCAGACCGTCTCAAAAAACCCCAGCTCTACTCCATCGCATGTCATCTACTTGGAGGCGATCTTTGCCTAACATACAAAGTTATGTCAAACCCAGAGCTGTTGTACATGATACACTTAAAGAAATCCCAATCTCTCCGAACTACACGCTCCAGGGACCTAAACCTTGTCACCACAATAAACAGAACATGCTGGAAGGATAGATTCCTGTCCCAAAGACTTCCTATAGTCTGGAACAATCTACCCATTCATGTCAAGCAAAGCTCCTCATTGGCCCTCTTTAAGAAAAATCTTGACGACTGGATGGGAAATAGAAAATTCACCCTGGAGATCACTTCTGTGACGCTGCTTGACAGGGGCACAGGAAAATTATTTTCTTGGGTGGCGAAAGCCAGGGGACCTTTTGGGCTAGGCTTATGTAGGCCCCAGGACCGATAGCCTAGTACCTACCTATGAACCTATAAACATGCCTATTTAAGTGTAAGTTGGACGATTGGATGGGTAACCGGAAATTCACTCTGGGACTTCCACCTTTGCCCCTCTTGGACAGGGACAGTAGGTGCTGATTTTAGTGTCTGCCTGAACCAGACACCCTTGTGAACTTGGTTAAGCTTGTAAGGGCCCTGGGACAATTGGCCTATTAACCTCCTATGATCCAGCAACATCAGTGCTCCAGCCTTGAGCCTCTTCAGAACTTTACCTCTAATGATCTAATAATGCCTTTGTCCTTTAAGTTACCTCAGATCTTGTTTGCCATCTTTTTGAATGGACATGGATTTAGGCAGCCTAGTACTCCACCTCAATATTTTTTTGATTTTTGTCAGGAAAATAATTCTAGTTTAAGAAAGATTTCATAGTAGATTGCACCTTAAGGCTATTTTTCTATCTCACCTTGTTTCTGAAGAAGGTGTCTGTTCTTATCGGTCTCTGAACCACTTTCGTCAATTCATTTTCCTGCTGTTGTGATTTATATAGTCCTTCAGTGTGTGTGTGATAGTAGAATTTTACATTGCTTTTCACCAGTGCCTGTACATTTTTTGACAGTATTAGGAGTATGAATAATTTTTGCAGTAATTTTTCTTGAGTGTTGCTGGTGTTAACCAGTGTTTGCCTCGTAGATACTTACAGGTATGTTATAGATTGCTTAGGAACATAATTGTTAATCTGATGTAGGGTTTTGAGTCATAAACAAAGACATTGGGAGCCTCCAGACACTGGACCCTACCCAATTTGGCTTTGTTAAGGACAGATCTTGCCTCTTAAACCTAGTTGATTTCTTTGAAACAGTTACCAAAGCCATAGATGAGGGCAAGGTAGTCCACACAGCCTACCTGGACCTCGCAAAAGCCTTCGACACAATACCCCACTCGGGCATCATAAATAAGCTTACCAGCTTAAATATCGACCCCTATATCACAAGATGGGTTGCAAACTGGCTCAGAGATAGAACCCACGTGGTCAGAATCGCAGGTGCCATGTCCGAATCCTAACCAGTTACAAGTGGCATCCCACAGGGCTCAGTTCTGGGACCTCTCTTGTTCGGTATATACTTCTCTGAGGTTCAGGCTAACACGGGGGGATTATGGCTGACAAAGTTCGCAAATGACTGCAAACTAGGGGCCATAATTGAATCTCCATCTGATGCAAGCATCCTCCAAAAGGGTCTCACAGAGACGGATGCTTGGTGCCAGAGCCACGGCCTCAAGCTAAATGCTAAAAAGTGCATAGTCATCCCCTTTGGGAAAAACAAGGTGCCCACAAATTACCACATAGGTGGTAATCCATTAAGTACGGAAGAAGTAATTAGAGATTTGGGGACCAACGTAGATAGTAATCTCTCCTTTGATAATCACATTGCCAAAGTGGTTAGAAAGACCTTCTATATAGCCCACCTTATCACGAAAGGGTTCGCATCTAGATCAAGAGAGGTCATTGTGCCCCTCTACTCGTCACTCATCAGGCCCATAATCGAATACAATGCCCTTTTTGGGATGTACCTTACCCGACACCTGCAGCAACTGGGGAGACCCCAAAAGTACCTCACCAAGAGGATCATGGGCTACAAACAGATGTCCTATGCAGCTCGACTAAAGAAACTCCAGCTCTACTCAGTTGCTTACCGCCTACTCAGAGGTGATCTATGCCTGATGTACAAAGCCATGTCAAACCCAGAATTAATGGACATGCTCCACCTCAAAAAATCCAAGTCCCTTAGAGCTGCACGTTCCAGGGACCTAAATCTCAGCACAAAAATAAGTAGGACATGCTGGAGGGACAGATTCATTTCCCAGAGGCTCCCCTCACTCTGGAATAGAATCCCAGTTTATGTTAGACATAGCCCCTTGCTGACCCTCTTCAAGTGAAATCTGGATGCGTGGATGGGAAATCGCAACTTCACCCCTGGGATCTCTTCTGTGTCCCTGCTAGACAGAGGCACAGTAAACTAATCTTAAAATGGTACCTTCTGTGACCTACTTTACAGAGGCACAGTAGGCTAATCTAATAGGGAGGCGGAAGCCAAATACACTCTGGCTAGGCTTATAAATGCCCTAGGGCAGATAGCCTAGTATCTACCTATGAACCTATGTTTCAGTGTTGTTTTTTCTGATTGTATATATACTATGGGCAAGCAAACAAGTTTTAAAAAAATATATCGTGTGTGGGCACAGAATCCCACCACAGGACCTTCACAATCAGTGCATTGTCTGCCTGTGAGTTTCATCACCTCACAGAAGACAGAGATATTGTTAAAATAAACCAGATGTCTGTTACAGTAATGCCCAGAACTGTACTGCACAACTGGCAAATTTCTTCTAGCACCTATCAGAATAAATGTTTCAGTTCACTGAAGGTTTGATAAAGGTGGTTTATTATGCAGTATATAACTGGACTTGTTAGCAGCACACCATGGAGGTAGATACAGTAATATAATCGGAACTATTGATTAATCCAGCAAGATCTGAACAAGTCTTATATTACTGAAACTGTCTCAAATAGTGCTAATGAACTGAACCAGACTGAGGCTTTATGACTAAAGATTGCAAACTGAATACTCAGACTTCCAAAGCAATAAAGACTGAATTAGACTGTCCTTTTGTAACTGAAATCAGAACTATTCTTTCCTCTAAACTTCTGAACCTAATTTCTGAACATTTAAATTGACTGCTGTCTTGAAAGTATCGCTCTTAATATTAAAACCTTTTAAATTTCATACACAGTTTTACATGCCTCTTTTACCTTGGTTCCTAATCCTTATACCATCTACATATGCTATTATTGCAGGTGCCTGTCTCCTATCCATCTGTTTTTGTATCTTCTACACGGTCTTTGACAACCAGAAAATGTTTTGCACATTTTGTTAGGATGTCTTATCCTTATCAGTGATTTGGCCTGGAGGTTATTTCACTGAGCTTATTTGTATCCATTGAAACACGGTTTTCTCTTGAAATTGCACTTACTGAAATTGCATGTAAAATGTGAAATATAAAACTGAATATATAGGCTTGCTTTAATGAGGCTGCATTTCTAGGTCTTTATGTAGGATTTATTCTGACAAAATTGTATTTATGTGAGACCTGATCTTACAGCCATATAAGGGTATTGAGATTAGGGCTCTCTCGGACAGGAAGAACAAGCTTATAGTTAAAGGTTTACTTCCTCTGGATCCAGAAACATTGAAGCATAAGAAACATGCTAAAAAGCCTACGAAGCCTACAGACTCAGATCCCAAAAAGAAACCGGTGGACCTGATGTCTCCCACTTCTGCTCCGAAGCAGCCAAATCTTGAATATTCATTGGTGAGGACACCAAAATACACTTCTCCTGCTACAGATCTGATTCATTTGGAACCAATAGTTCTGCAGGATTCTCCAAGAGAGGAAGTGTTAGGAGAGAAGTCTGACCAGTGAGCATACCTCTCAACCTCTTAGAGCAAAAAATTTGGACAAATCCATAAATAAAAGTGGGACAAAGGCTCAAAACTAGGGTCAATTTTTAAATATTGCTCTTACAAACTTAGAAAGTTGATAGAATAACAGGTTTTGCATTAGCATCAATTTTCTGAAGGATATGAAGTCTGAAACTCAAATGTTTGTCATTATTTTCTAACTTTACTCTTTAATGATTTCCCAGTAATTTGCCAGAAAGCCACAATTTTATGAAAAATGGACCAAAAATATGAGGCCAAAATCTGGACAGTCTGCGAAAATCTGTACAGTTGAGAGGCATGCTAGTGAGCCCCATCCAGACCTTCATTGGTGTTATCAAGAAAATTCTTTAGGTCTTACAGGAGGACCTCTGAAGGACATCCCAATGCCATCCATTCCAAAGGTACTCAGATCCACACACACTTCACCCCTGTCTCTGTTCCTTTACCAGTCAGAGCTTTGAGTCAGATGTCCTAGGATCTATTCTTCATCCTGAGCTCTGCGTCCTCACTGCAGACTTCCCAGATAGCTTTGGCACAGAGTTTTCTGGATCTGACTCTTTTGTCTTCAAACTCATCAGAGCCAATACAGTCCTAAGACGGGCTGGATTGATTACCTTGATGTTTGAGCCTTGGATTTCATGTGTTTAGCTCCACTGCCCTTAGGGCCATTGACCTTTGGCTACTCAGTTCCAGTCCCTGTATTGGAACCTTCCAATACTTTGGGCTTGGCACTTTCTACTGTCTTCTGGAATTCTAAAGGTTTTCAGATCCATTGACTCAAGTGAGATCTTTGGATGATGCAGTGGTTGGATCAGCTTTTCAAGTGTTGTAACGGAAGATTGGTTCCTCAACTAGAACCTTCAGTGAGGCTCTCGGGATCAGATCCACACACAGACACCCTTCCGTTCTTGGCTCCAACTTCTCTTCAAGTGCCCAGTGATTGATGCTGAACAGTAAGTCTCAAACCCACTGCTTCACAGCAGCTTCATTCCTCTGAGGAGTCAGATGAAGCCAGGCCTAATGTACCAAAAAAAGAGGATTTGCAAAAGGAAGCACCTATTCCGCATTATCCCTTCCAAAGGATGCCTCATTTGTCGATATCCTGGAAGTTATGTGCCAAAGGGGAGGTTGGCCTGTAGACTTTCATATCAAGATGATACAGTTCACATCATGACCATTTATATCTTGGGTGGTACCTCTGGCTGACAAACTTGTAGACTTAGCAGCTTGGAGATTATGCAGGAGCCAGACAACTGTTAGGCAATTCCCAGGAAACTGGATAGGATACTCAGACCTCCAAAGCACAGACTGTTTTTGGCTACATCCCCAGAAGTGTACTCCATCATTGTGGCTGCAGGTACAAATAGAGAACTTCTGAAGAATTCTCATTCCATCCACCCACCTAATAAAGTGTGTAGAACAATGGATAGATTAGGAAAGCAGGCATACAGTTCAGGCATTTTGTACACTTCAGACCCTGAACTACATCATCCATATGATATATTCCAGAGGGATCTGGCCCAACAAGCCCCATCTACTCTAAAGAACCTGCTAACAGCCAACACTTGTAAACAACCAGAAACAATAATTTCTACCATGTTGGACATCTGCAACCTCTTTGTGCACCTTATGCATAATAAAGGGCATGGAGGGGCCAAAGCAGCTGGGTCTGACATTACAATGAGATGCCACCCATGGCTGCTTCTGTGTGACTTTGTGGGCAACTCAAAGAAGCCCTTCATGAATGCCTTCAATGAGGATCATCCCTTTTTTTTTGTCCATCTGTGAAAGAAAGGATAGAGAAGTGCAAGCAGAATGGCAAGACATTCGCTGCCACTGGAGCTGAGCTGGAAGCCCTGACAGAACTTGCAGTAAGAGCAAAAGGAATGTAAATGCAGGTATGTGATCTTAAAATATTAGGAGGGGAAGGGGTACATTTTGAACTAAATTTATCTGCTAATTGAATGACTATATCCTCTGGGTCTGAGTATGTGATATTCTTTGCTATCAGCTTTTTGCACTGCAGAACATTTTTTTATGAGATTTCTAATGCAGCTAAAGAAGGGTTTGTGGTTCTCCTTCCTTTGAGTTGCTATTTTTACCTCATATCTGGCTTTGGATTTCATCAGGGTCTGGAGTTCTTTGTTAACTTTAAAAAAGAGTTTTATTGGCGACGTGAGATTTACATTTATTTTTACATGCAGTGAGATTTTATTTTGCATAAGAAGTGGGGTCATCAAGTTGAAAGTGGATTTTGAATTTAGACAGGTCATCACTTAGTTTTAGTAGATTATCCTTGGCATAATCTCAGAATAGTGAGGTACTGGGAGATGCTTCCAGCTTAAATCTTAAGATTATTGTGACTGATTTTTAGAAAGCAAGAAGGAAGTTAAAATTGGTGGAAAGTAAAGCTGCCACGTATTCATAAGGACTAAGTCCAAGGTTGTACCGCTTCTGTTTGGAGTGCAGACTAAATTGGTCCAGAAAGTTTGCATTGATGAACTCCAGAAAAATCTGGCCAGACATG
Organism: Protopterus annectens; assembly: GCF_019279795.1. Classification (NCBI taxonomy): domain Eukaryota; kingdom Metazoa; phylum Chordata; order Ceratodontiformes; family Protopteridae; genus Protopterus; species Protopterus annectens. Next base: position 540,111,480 of record NC_056751.1, on the reverse strand, counting down.
TACACATTTTTTACATCATTTAGTGATTTTCTATATATATGTATGTTACTTAGAACTGTGGCTTCATATATATACATTTTTAGAATTACGTTTTATTTTTCTAAATAGGTAATAAATAGCTATAAAAAGTTTTATAGATTCATATAATTTAGATATATTTTTAAAAGAAATTATGGTATATAGATTTTATAATATGTGTCTCAAGACATTTGTTTAATAATTTATATTCATATTTAATATACTTCCTGTTATAACAGAGTATAATATCAATAGACTCATTTTGAATAGGAGTCCTACATTACCCTTTTATTTTAAGATGTTTCTTAATTGATAGATTGATTACTTAATTGTTTAATGATTTAATCATGATTTAAGTTTTTGTATGAAAGATAGCAATGATTTAGTATGTTTAAGATCTGAAGAAGCGTACTTCTAGTACGTGAAAGCGCTTATCCACTGTTATTAAAGGAAGTTTTACAATTTTATTCTGCCTTTACGTTCATGTGGTGAGTCTTACAGTATATTTTCTGTGCTATGTCTGAGTATGTATAAGTCTCCCAGTTAATGGAGGGGTAATTGAAGTCTCCTAGGAAAATTGCGTTTGTTTTAATGCATATTGACAACTTACTGGTTAGGTAAGAGGTATGGGTTGAGGGGGACAAAGGGGGGGGGGCAACAGTTAACTGTGGTATAATAAGGGTTTTGTTAATAGTAAGCTGGACAGAGGAAGTTCTAGTTCATTATCTTGTCATGTGTGGAAGGCATTTGAACTGTGCACTGATTGAGTTGAACCATGCCTATGTGATCATGAATATATCAGTGAACAGGGTAAGGAGTGCTTGTTGGGAGTGGAGTTTTTTCTTAAGGCTCCTAGCACTGAGCAACAATACCTTAATGTTATCTGTTTTTTGTTTTGTTATATTAGAAGCTTTAGAAAACTTATATTGCCTAAAAAGACACTGTGGAATAGACAAGGACATAGTCAATAAACAAAAGCCTTGGGGTTGGGCGGTGGGTGCAGGTCATCATTGTCAAAGCAGTGATGACCATCTACTATCTCCTCACAGACTGATATTTATAATGCACCCCATTAGAATGACAGCAGAAGTTAAGCCAGTTGTTGAAGTTAATAGTCTTTTGTTCATATTCATTTTTGGTGATGGTAGCATGCCGCTCAAGAAGGGCGGCCACGGTGGTGCAGTGGTTAGCATTGCTGCCTCACAGCAAGAGGTTCTCCGGTTCGATTCTTGGCTGGGGTGCCTTCTGTGCTGAGTCTGCATGTCCTCCCTGTGGTCGCGTGGGTTTCCTCCGGGTGCTCCGGTTTCCTCCCACATCCCAAAGACATGTTGCAGGTGGATTGGACACTCTAAATTGGCCCTAGGTGTAAGTGTGAATGTGCTTTCTGTGGAAGGTTGGGCGCCGGGCTGGCAACTCGACACTGTAAAACTCCACTGCCAATCAATGTGCGGACATGGTGATCTGCTGTGGCGACCCCTAACCGGGAAAAAGCCGAAAGAAGAAGAAGAAGAAGCATGCCGCTCAAGACTAGGTTCATACCTGCCTCAGACTCATATTCTGAAGACTGCATCATGCCTCTCGTCATCTAGTCCAGTGAGGTGCATCTCATGTTACTTATACCCTCGGACACTATGAATGTGCCATGTGTGCACTTGTGGTGCAAGAATGTGAGTCCATGTGTGATATGGCAAATCCTGGCAACTGGGAGACAACTGACTGTGACCCTTTGCTTGCACTGCCTTGGGAGAGGTGCATGTGTGTGACTCCCTAAGGAGTCTCCCATGACTAGGATATTGGAGTGGGTGGGGCTTGCCTTATGAGCTTTTGATTGGAGTCACTGTGACTCTTAGATGTATGTTTCACTGTAGGTGCAGCCTGTATTGTGTGTTTGTGAGGTTGCTGAGGATATTTCCTTCTTAGGTTACATTAAGGAGGCCTTTGGTAGGTTATTTTTAAGAGCTTTGGCATATGTAGGTCTGTGTGTTTGGTCTGAGCTGTCTGTGATTCTAACAGTGTAGTGTTGTGTGGCAGTGATAAGCTGCATAATATTTGTTGTGGCTTTATGAGAGAGAGTTGCCTCCAATAACATTATATAACCACATCTCTCACACATTGTGCTACTTTGTTTAAGTACTAGGTGCTTGTCAGTAAAGCTGCATTGTCACAGGATGCTCATTTCAACCCAGCTGGTTGCAGAAACAGTTGGCAACTACAAATCCATGGTTCAGTATTGAGGACTGAAGGGGGGAATTAGCTCCTCTGAGGTTTGGAGTTGGTTACTGCAGGTACTATCTGTATGATAACGCACGTACTGCAAGTTCCAACACAGCTGCATGCTGCAAGGAATCTATCACATTTTGCTATTTCTTTCACCAGAAGGAAAAGAGTAGTTCTAACTCCAAGCTACTTCCTGAGAAATATTAACCCAGATGATCCTGGGTACAGTACACTTTCCATATTCTTATCATGATAAATTATTGGGATAGAAGCTACAGCAGCTGGTTGTAACAGAAAGCCAAGCAGTACAAAGGACCTGAGGAAGTTCTCACCAAAACTGCAGCCAGACCAAGCAGTGATGTCTCATTTACACTGCCCAGATACAATCCGGAATCAATGCCCCCCTCTACTTCTCTCACTAGGATCAGAGCAGTAGCCATAATACCACGCTGGCTCCTAAGAAGCAATTTTAAGGCTTTCCAGTGTCTGGTAATCTTTAGGAAGGCTAGAAAATGGTGCCTCTCTCCTCCTTCACTCAACAGGAGCAAAACCAGATTCACTAGTCCCAAGCTGATTTTTAAGATGCTGTTCTCAGGTTCCCTATTTATAGGTAATCTATTCCTAGATGTTAAAATTTTTAAAAGTAAGATGGAAAAAAAAAAGAGCATTAATACTCTGAATATTGCAGTGTGCTCTGAATTGAATGATATGAAACAGAAGCAAACTCAAGCTTTCAAGCTTTAAAAGCCTGTTAGGCCTTTCTATTTTGATTTTTCAGTGCCAACTAGATTGAGAAGTTTAGACTGGGAGGAACTCCCAACATCAAATTTACAGTAAGTGTTGGTAACTCTAAAGCCAACAAGTTTGAAAGCAAACCTGAAATAAGGCAGATGGGTGGGGAAAATCCAGTACAGTCACAATGCAGGAGTAGTCTCACAGCACTTACAGTAAATACCCTAAATAAGAAACCCTGCTTCTCAGCTCCTCTCACTAATTAGATAGATGTAATTCCTGATAAGCATAACAGGAACAGGCTGGGCTGGTGGGGAGGCAGTAGAGTAACACACTAGTTGTAGTCTTACAGCATTTGCATCTAAACAGGAATACAGATAAATACCCTAAATAAGAAATTCTTTTTATCGGCTCCTCCCACTAATTGGCTAGATACAATTACTTTTCAATCCATGAACAGAAAAGGAGTTTTCCTAAATGACACTAGCAAACAGCTTTTAAAACTTGAAGAAAAAAAACTTTACGATAAAACAAAATTTAAAACAAAATGAACTGTAATATAATAAAAGGGAAAATAAAAAAAATAAGATTCCAATCCTTAAGTGAAGAAACCTAATCAAAAATCCATTGCAGTCACATACCAACAGTTGCCTCACAGAATCTGTAGCTAAATAAGATCGTGGTTAAATACCCTAAATAAGAAATCCTGCATTGTAGCTGCTCCCACTAAATAGCTACATTTAATTCCTTCTTGTCATTGAATAGAAAAATAATTTTCCTGACACTAGCTAATAACTTTTTGAATTACAAGAAAAAAAATTAAGGTAAAACAAAATTTAAAATAAAACACACTAATAAAATATGAGTAAAAATATCCAAAAATAAATGAAATCCTATCCAAAATCCAATGCAGTAACACACCAGCAGTACTTTCAGCTAAATAAGAATGCAACTGAATTCCATAAAATCAGAAATCCTGCTTCTCAGCTTGGTTGGAAAATTATTTGTTTTCTAACCGCCTCTAGCCAAAAACTCTTAAATCTCAAATAATAATGAATACATAAATACATAAACTTTAAGGTCAAATAAAATTTAATGGAAAATAATTGCAAAATAGTGACAGCAAAAATAAAAACAAAACAAAAAATAATGGAAGAATTCAAACCTTAAATGAAGAATTCATATCCAAAATCCAGTGCAGTCACATTAGCAGCAGCACTTGCAGTTAAACAAAAATGCAGGTTGTTATTTGTCTTTCGGCTTTTTCCAGGTAAGGAAATCCTACTTCTCAGTTCCTCCAACTAATTAGCTAGATTTGATTCTTTTTTCAATAAGTGAATGGAAAAGGGATTTTTTTTTGTAACTGACACCAGCCAAGAGCTTTTAATATTCTAAGAAAAAAAATAAGGTAGAATAAAATATTGAAATAAAACAAACTATAATATAAGAGCAAAACTAAAAAAGTAAATAAATACAGTAAAATAAAAATTATTGAAAAATCCAAACCTTAAGTAAAGCAATCCATACTAAAGTCTAGTACAGTCACACATGAGCATCTTGATGATAAAGTCTGATGTTGCTGAAACACATAGCTCATCGAAAGAAACCATAATTAGATGATGCAGACCCGATGTCTTAAAACCTAAACACTTTGAAATCAGCAAACTCTAGAAACTTGCTTATGATTTCTCTTCTCAGAAGGTAAAATTAGCCAAAAGTCATCTGGTACTCATCTTTGGTAATGCATAACTCATGCCAGCTGTAAAATGTCTCAAGAAAAAAATAATTACTTCATTTATTTGTCTTTGTTTAGTAGGAAAATGCAATCAGGAAAGGCCCATTTTCAGTGGCAGCCCTGAGAGAAAAGCTCCAGCAGATACATTTATGATACCCATGATAAAACATTTTTTACAAAGATCCTTATGTAGATAGCTAAGACATGTAGATTCAGACAGACATTTTGTTCTGTAGTGATACCACACAATAATAAAACAGGTATTCCTTCTGTAGTGACATGCATGATATTAAATTCCATGTATAAAACATTTAGTATGCAAACAGTTTGTCTGCAGTACACATTACAAGCAGTCATTAGATATAACTGATATAACTTATAAGACATGGGATGGAGGTTTACAGTATAAATGCTAGTAATACAATTGAAGTTAGGAGAATGTAACATTAGTCACACTTGAGGACTCATATTATTTCACATGCACAGTACAGAAAGCACTTCTGAAGTCAGGTTTGAAGTTGTTGTTTTGCTGTCAGTTTAGTATCATAGAAATTATGTGCCTCTGTTACTTCTCTGATAACACAAACTCAAGTAGAAATCATAAATTATGTGTCTCTGTTACTTCTCTGATAACACACAAAGTCAAGTAGAAATCATCTACAGTGTATTAGTTACTTTTCTTGAATATCAGTAAAAACTGTATATGTTTGTTATCTGGAACAAAATAATTTACTGTTCTGTTAATGGACGTATTTGCACGTAGCTTGAGGTTCACCTATGATGTATATAGATGGCATGCACAATACTAAATATTTTTCCTCAGATACTGAATTATTTTCATAGAAAATAGAACTGTGTATCACATTTTTTCATATACACATTTTTCCTTGACTTCAGCTAACAATAGCATTGTTGCAGAAAATCATATTCCGTTCTGAATTTTTGGATTTTTACTATACCTTTTGAGATTTCAAAAAATGCTAACTTCATTTGTGAACTTCTTATGTTTAACCTCATTTTTTTCATGAAAGTTATGCTATAAATAATGATAAAAGTTGAAAACAGTTCATTTTACCCATTACTTCTAGGTTGTCAGGTAACTTCATGTGAAACTTGAGAAATTCTAGGCATATATATAGTTCAGACATCAAAGGTACAGATCGTTTGTTTTCACCTATGATCAGCTAATTTGTGCTTGATTCTTGCTCACAGCTTGCTCTTGTTAAACACTAGCAGATATTAATCTTTGCATGCTGTATTTCAGCCTTGCAGCTTTATCTGGTTTAGAACAGCATGCATATCTCATGCACTCAGCAGCATCACACCTTCAAGAATTTACCATGCATATACTAACAAAAAATACTGGATGTATCAGCTCTGTTGTTGCTGAGTACTACACTTGATCACTTATTCACCATATATAACCCCAACATGCATCATGACAGATTAAATACTAAGTTCCTGGCAAACAACTTGCTTTATTTTTCACTCCAGATTTATATCGGGGAATCCTCATGGAACATGACAGATAAATTAATTCAAGAATCTTGGCAAAATATGTTTACCGTACCATTCAGTGTATATTTTTATTTTTTCATCCTTAAAAAAAATTCTGTCTATGCAGCAAGATATTTGTACGACTATTAAGACAATAGCAAGACTATTTGAACCTCTATCCAAGAACTGGCATTGCTCCTGTGCCAAACCTGACTGACAAGATATCTATAAATCTCTCAATACACTGTCCACTCCTTACCTCATTGTCTTCCTCTCCTCGGTGCTATTACTACTCAAAATTATATATAAAGGAAATCTCATTTGGTCATAACTATTATTTAATATGTACACACTACAAACTTTATTTCTTCTCACATTGATCTTCACTGAAATGCTTGTGTTTTTCTTTTTGAACATGTATTTGCTAGAAAACTGTATTGAATACTACTTTGTATAGACTAGCTAGATCTGTATCTTACTGTACGTATACTATTGTGCTATCTAATTATTGTATATTGCATGTATTTCTGTGGAGCTTTTCTCCCCGGGCCTCTGCTGAAAATGGGCGTCTGGCCCAGTCGGACTTTCCTGGTAAACAAATGTAAATAAATAAGAAAGATAAAGGTAACATAGCTAGTAAAACTTGAGGCATGGTTAATTTGACCCAAATACCGTGGTTATCTTATTGATCCTTCATTTTTATATGATGTCCCTTTAGATAGTCATTTATGGAAATGAAAATTCTTATTTGGCATGAGTCATCTGCAGTTTAAATTAGTCAGATTCTCACTCACTAATCATTTGTCAGGTTCCAGGTTCAGAGAAGTTACGGACTGATGAGGCTGTTATATGGGTTTTCACAGTCGCTTCCTTTTTTTCTTCATCCTTCCAGATACTTGTGCGTGTACATTAAAAGCTTTGACCGTGACCATTTTCATCAAAAAACAAACTTAAGCTATGTCCATTTGTCTTTCAGGAAGATGTCCCCAATTAATAGTATCTGAACACCAGTGAGAATGAATCTGAGCTATTCAGATGCACGACAAGAATTTTATTATACATAGCATTTTTACCATACAAAACTTTTAACTACATAACTGTCAGGAGACATGATGATGCAATGTCAACTAAAATAAAAAATGCAGTGTGGTATTGCCCACCGTATACTACGACATAGTTAGATTTACTGTATTAAACTGTATTAAACAAATTAGAATTTGCTCATAAATGACTAGCTGTGTTATCCTATAGAAACAAAAGAGAGTCCAGAATTTCTTATCTTTTAACCAGGCAAGTAAAATCATGATGCTTCTGCATTTTCTTGTAAGTGAACATAATGTTCTATTTTGTGCGTTTTGGCCTTCAAGTTGTACTAGTACACTTGTAAGCACAGACATTGTGTCAGGTAAAAGAAAATGTCATTGTTGTCATATTGTTTAATGTATCAAAATTTATATAGAACATTTGGTCACATACTCACGGATGTCTTGAGTGCATTGCAAAATCATTATTTGTCAGCGAGTGCATTGTAATTGCAATTCGGAAAACACAGGCAAAAATTCATTTGAGAGACTGATGCATGGTACAGCTCACATAAAAAAATAATATATTCTTTTCATCATATTCTAACAAATGCCACATTGTATGCTATCAGATTATGGATGAACCACCGTTTACTGTTCTCATAGACTGGGAAGCCTTCCATTTGGGCAGTCATGGTCCAACATAATGCACAATGCCAGTGTCTGTAAGATGTGTGCTTTACTTGTAAAGTAAATTTGCTATTGCCTGCACTTACAGTTGAAATATTCCATAACATATTCTGGTTTTTGGCTCCCCCAGCCCACCAGTCATTTTTGTCCTTTTTCCATAGGCCATAAATAGAAAACCTCTGATGGCTGCATGTATGATGGTGTTTACTGCTGACTCTATCTCCAGACGAATAAATGGACTAGGTGTGAAAATGGGAGAGCTGATAGTCAGCAAGCAATGGGGTGAAAAAAGCACATAGAAAAAAATAATTTTTAAGAGAGAGTTTTAATTATGTGTCATGTATGTTATGTATTGTAATGGATTATTATACTACTTTATATTTCATTCCTTCATGGTATAAATATGTGATTTTCGCTGTACTGCCCCGCTGTGTTGTCAAAATTAATGAAATAGAACTTAATTTACAAGTCTGGTAGCAGTGCTGAACAGCATAAATCTTTTCATGTATTCTGCTTTGGATCATTCACTTGTTTACTAGAAGGGACTACAGATGTAATACCTGAATAAGCTAATCCACAGTAAAAGTTACTTTAAAAGATAACAGTTCTACCTGTTAGTATGATGGCTACTGACAATTCGCAAACTTATGAGCTCTCTGAAAGTACAGAACTAAAGCTAAATTATTAAAGTATGTCCAAATTGGACTCTATGTTTATATTCAAGGCATTCTTTTTCTTTTGCAGGTGGACAATTTACTCAGCCTGATGTCTTTCTAATAAAAGGTAACAGCCATAAATGCTCTAAGTAATTATCATTACTATCCCTGAAATGCTAAAGAATGTTGTACAATTTTGACTTATAGGCTGAGATTCTCAGAGATGCACTGCATACTTTCACAAGGCTTGCACAGCTTCATGGCAGAGCATACATTACATATAGGAGGTTAATAGGCTAATGGCCCTGGGACCCTTACAAGCCTAGCCAAGAGTTTATCCCCAAAAAAGAAACCTCAATCAGCACCTTGTCACCCCTGCCAATGAGGGACAAAGGTGGAACCCCTGGCACAAATTTGTGGTTTTCCATCCACTCATCAAGGTTGCGATCGAACAGGGTCAGTGGGGTACTCTGTTTGACATGTATGGGAATTCTATTCCAGAGATGGGGCAGCCTCAAAACTGTCTCTCCATCAGGTTTTTTTGATGCTGCTAAAACCCGAGATTGACCCAGGGACCTTTAGATCTTCAGTCTAAAATGAGACATGCAGCACTGTCATGCAGGGAGCTGTACTCTCATTGACACAGCCGAGTAGCACAACAAATGAGATCCGTCCTTGCAGTTAAACATGTATACAGAAGCTAAAGATGCAGTCCATAGGACGGGTTCACTTATCTTGAGCACCTCTCAGAAGAGCTGAAAATATTACTTGACAGACTACTGAATATCAAAATAAAGCTGTCCATCTAGTGGCTATGCTGTACCTTCTAGCATTTCCCTGAGCTGGGCGTTGCAAAGACACATAACAATATATAGTCATACAATGACTACAGGAACAGTACTATGGATTCCCCATTCATGGACTTCTGCAAAATGCATAAAATAGGACGAGGGGCTGTATCAGAAGTAGGAAAAGGTGAAGGCAATAAAAAGAGTGACACACAGAAAATATTGGAGTGTGCTGTTTGGGGGAGGAAGGTAGATTTCCCATTTTGGGATATATGGTCCCCTTTTCTGTATACAGAGAACAGTGAAGAGGACAGAGGTTAACAGGAAAGGAAAGGAATGGAAGTAGACTGTAGATCAGAGGCAGACAGAAACAGCCATAACAGAAAAAGATCGCCATCCGGTGAGGTATTTCCAACCTTGTCATCCTTCCCTTCTACAGACTCAAGAGGAGCAGACTGTGTTTCAGCCAACTACTGAACACCTCTACCTTATGGACCTGCACGGATGAGAAACAGTGGAATGATTACCATAGGTCAGCCCTTCCTACTATTGGGATGGATAAACACATTTCAGCATTTGTCATTATAACTAGCCATGTCAAACTGCTAACCTCATATGCCTGTTGTGCTAGGTAATAAGGTTCTTGTCTTATGAAAAAGTCACATCACTGAACTTTCAGAGGTGCATGGTAAGATGCCAGAACAAAACAGTAACAGTTATGCATACAAATGCCTAGGTAAGACTGCAAAACTTCCCTGAGGTCGTTAAAGTTCACCTCAAATGCACCACTTGATATAGATTTTGTGTTCATAAATTCTTTGATTGAGGTGGTCAAGCAACTGGTTTTGTCCCCTATTTTATGTACCACAGAAACTGTCCCCCTAACAGTGGTCCTTTGTTTTTAAAAAACATTTATATATTTCCAGCAAAATTCGGCAACAACAATATATGTAAAAAAAGTGGCAGGGTGACAGAAAAAAGAAAGGATACGTATCCCAGGTATACTTTTTCCAAAATAAAATTAAAAAAAATGACTATCTGTGCATCTTAACTCCCTCCTCCTCCTCTTACCCTTCCTTCCCAAATTGCAGGTAATCTGTCTCACTGCTTTCATCTCTGGAAAAATATATCTTCAGAATATGCCTGTATTCTAAAAATAATTTGGCTTGATTACAGGCTTTAGTGGGCATTCCCTCCTATTCAAGCTAGGATCCATATTAACTCAAGACCCAGATTCATCTGTTCTCTCAAATTATTTGGGATTACTTGTTTCAGGGAGTGATACAGCCATTTCCCTCTTCCCAGCAAGGCTAAGTTTCCTATTCAAGAATGTTTCTTCTCAAAAAAAAAAAAAAAAAATATATATATATATATATATATATATATATCTATATATATATCTATCTATATATATATATATATATATATATATATATATATATATATATATATATATATATATATATATAGTTCCCCTTCACAAGATCGAATGGATAGAAGCACGAAATTCATAATATCGAGACCAGAATCTCGAACTTCCCTTCACTCGAAATTGTGAATGGGAGCCTTAGGTTTAAAAAAATAAAACTTACCTTATTGCAGGGGGCCAGGTCCCTCTGTACCCTAGCAGTTTAAATGTGAATGTTCCGTGACCGCACTATAGCAGAGGAATGGAAAATCTTCTGTTTTGCGCTTACTTGTATTGCGTGGAATGGGAGATTTCCCTTTTCTTAACTAAGTGCGATCTTGGAGTAGGTATATTTAAGTAGCGGGGTGTGGGGGAATGCAGGGGGGCTGCGTGGAATGGGAGATTTCCCTTTCCTTCACTATAGTGCAATCTCGGAGTAGGTATATTTAATTAGGGGGGTGTGGGGAGTGCAGGGGGGCAAAGCCTCCCTGCGAAACATTTGAAAGGTGTTATTTTTTTTTTTTTTTGTCCCTTTCATATGTTTGAGTTTTTCTAAATTCGAGATTCTGGTTTCAACTTTATGACTTTCTAGTTTAGAGAAATTCGATCATATGAAGGGGAACCATGTGTGTGTATATATATATATATATATATATGTGTGTATGTATGTATATGGATTCACTTCAGAAGCTCAAAATATTGAAATATCGAATTTCAGTATTTCGAGTCCAGAAAGCCAAATCCACACAACCATGAAAACTCAAAACCATGAAATTCAAAATCTCGCACACCGGAGATTTTGAATTTCATGATACTACTGTGCACACACACACACACACACACACAACACAACACATAACCTTTCTATACATGAAAGCAGGGGGGACCCCCACACCCCCCTACTTAAATATTCTCACTCTGATGTCTCACTACATACAAACACACACAAAACACCCCCACACAAGCTACATTCTCCTCGCACACACACATCACAGCAACAAAACACACTGACACACACCACAGCCCCTACCCAAAACCCTTAACACTACACACACTTACCCACGTACATAACCACTTCAAAAGCTCAAAAGCACGAAATTCAAAACCTTCAGTATTCGAGGTTTTGAATTTCGCGCTTCTAAACTTTTGCTGTTGTCAGGATTCGGATTTCTGGGCTTGAAATACTGAAATTCAATATTTCAGTATTTCGAGCTTCTGAAGGGAACCCATGTGTGTATGTATATATATATATATATATATATATATATATATATAGAGAGAGAGAGAGAGAGACTGACCTTTTATGGACATTTCTAGACTGAATACCTTTCTTCTCGTTCCAAAATTCAAAACTCTCACTTTACAAACCATTTTACCACTGCTTTTTCCCAAAGCCTGGTCACTCTTGACCATGAAGAAAGATGCTTATCAGCACATTCTAATTCTCAAAAAAAACTCTGGCATTTTTTAAGATTCTTTGCCTTGGCATTGCACTTTCAGTTTACAACTTTGCCCTTTGGTGTTTCCAGCACCTAAAAAGTCTTGTCAAAGTGAATAGCCAGTCATAAACTTTTGCAGACATCAACACATTCACATTTACCCTACTTGAATAATTGCCGCATTATTGCTCTTTCCATTGAAGATACTCTGGCATGTTTCCACTTTACTATTCATCATTTCAACAGCCTAGGCTTCAAACTTAATTGAAAAGTCATGTTTATCCCCTTCTCAAAGATTAGTTGACACCTCTCTATTGACAGCTTTCCCTCTTCCAGAGAAAGTCTTATCATCTCCACTTCTTAAATCTGGCTCATCAAAACATGTCCACTGCATCAGAATTCCTTTGGATTTAGTGTTACATGGCTTCATCCATTCTTATTGTTCCATTAGCCATACTCCTGAGGAAAATAAGTGGAATCTCATATTCATTTGGGTCCAGCATCCTCACTCTTTAACTTCCCCAATTCTTGTCCTCAATTTCATCAGTTGGGAACTCTTTTGATTGGCCAGTTAACTTCTAATTCCAGGCCTTCTACTTTCTTACCCATTGCTTTTCAGTCAGTCATCACAGATATCTGATTTTCAAGGTGTCAAGATCAAGGGCATGGGAGAATGCCATTTCAGACAAACTCATAAATGTCATTAAAATGATGGCTACACTAAAAGCTCTCAAAACTCAGAATCAGCTATGGACACCTCAACAGCTGTTAGTGATAACAGACAACACCATATTGGTGTGGTAAAGAAAAAAAAAATAAGACGGGGACAAGATAATACCCCAGTTGCAGACTAGCTGTGATTACCTGTTATCACAAGATTCCAGAGGGATCTTGATCAACAAACATTATCCACTCTGAAGAACCCTATTACACCAGAGTCACAGAAGCAACTCCTTACCACTTTGTCAACAATGTCCAGTATTGCCAGTTTGTCTATGTGTCTATTACATAATGAGGAGGATGAGGTGGCAAGAACAGCTGGACTTGGCATCTCTATGAGACGCCACATGTAGCTGCATTTGTTTGACATTGTAGACAACTTTAAAGTGCCCTTCACAAATGCCCGCTTTGAAGGAATCACCTTATTTGGTGTACAGTGAAAGAAAGGAAGTAGAAAAGTGAGTAGGATGGCAAGACCCTCTGCATTAGGAGTGATGTTCAGGAACCATCAGCACACTTTTAACAAGAACCAAAAAAGGCTTCACTCACTCTGGATTTCATAAGTCTAAGCATTAGTATGACTCTTCTTCTGACAGAGATAGCCAAGGCAGTGAAAGCCACTTCAACAGATGCAGGACCAGAGGCTAGGGAGCCCTGCAAAACCAGGGGTACTGTGAGCAATTATCTGACAGATACCTCTAGAATTCCTAAAGGTTTGCCTGACTGCTTCACTCTGGAGCTCATTCTCTTCTACAAAAAAGAGCCATCCAGGAGGAATCACCAGAATAGTTCAGGTCATGATTTTACTTCTTTTTGGTTCCAAAGAAAGTGAAGGGCCTCTGGCCAGTTTTGGATCTAAGCTTCCTAAACAGTTATTTTGAAAAGACCAGCGTTTGAATGTTTTCGGTTCAGTCAATTCTTCTGTGTCTTCTGAAAAACAAATGGATGTACTCTATAGATCTCCAGGATGTTTACCTTCACATAATGCTAGAGAAAGAGTCCAGGAGATTCTAGCACTTCCAATTAGGACAAGCCATTTCCAGTTCAGGGCCCTGCCTTTCAGTTTCACCTCAGCCCACAGGGTGTTCACTGAATGCGTGGTGGTGGTAGCAGCTCATCTACTACTTCAAGGATTCAGAATTTTCATTTACTTAGAAGACTGGCTTCTGGCTGCCTCATCCAGAGAGTCTTTTCTTCAAGCAATGGATTATCTGCTCCGCATATGTGCTTCACTGGGTTTTTTCAATAATTCTGGGGAAATACAACCTGACTCCCCCTCAATGTGTAGACTTTCTGGACTGCCATTTGAACATGGCATAACTCGAATTTCTCTTTCATAGGACAGAATTGCCTACTTGAAAGCTGCAGTACAAAATCTACTGGTGATCAATCATCCTCCAGCATTATTGATCTTTAAAGAACTTGTGGCATCATCAGTTCTGATAGTGCAATTTGCTTGTTACCATATTAGAATCCTACAATTGGCTACTCTAGTCACAGTGGTCTCAGAAGTACGATTCCCTGTCTCAACCCATCAGGCTAACTGTCATGCAGAACTTACATAAACTGAGAGCATCATTCTCCTCTGATATCTGCTGGAAGGTCTTTTCATGTTCCCTCTTCTGTAGCAACTATAACCACAGATGCATCCTCTCTTGGGTTGAGGGCATTGCAAAGGGAGAATGGTTCAAGGTTTTCACAAACTTAGAGGCTTGTCTTCACATAAATATCCTAGAGGTGAGGGCACTTCTCCTTGTGTTATGTGGACTACAGGGCTGTCTTCTTCTAGTAGTAATAAATATACAGACAGACAATATGACAGTAGTCTGGTACATAAACCAGCAAGGGGGAGTCAGATCCTATCTGTTTTCTCATGAGGCTATGAGAGTATGGCAATGTGTGACGACCCCTTATCAATTTCTGACTGCAGCACACATCCCTGGAAGATTTAATGATCTTATGGACAGGCTCAGCACGAAACTCCTCTTGCCTCACGAGTAGTCCCTGAATCTAGCAGTTGTAGAGGAGATCTTCAATTGCTGGAGCAAACCCTGCTGCATTCTGTTTGTGACCCCACAGAATACTATGTGCAGCAATTATTTTGACATTTTCCCTCACCAACGGCAGAATCCCAGGGAAGCTCTGTACAGTTGCTGGCCTTTGGGGCTACTTTATGCACATCTTTCTTTCCCACTCAAGTCCAAGTTCATACAGAAAACCATTCAGTACAAAGCCACATTCAACCCCATTGCCCTGTTTCAGCCCAGAAAGATATGGCTTCCCCTCCTCAAACCTTATCTGAAGGAACCCCTATGGCTCCTCAGTCCACTGCTGGATCTCATTATTCAACCATGTGGGGAACCTCACCTGGATATTTCCAATCTGAAACTAACCACATGGTTTATCCAGTTCCAGTGATGGGACAGGATACTTCCCTTCCTGCTGATGTAGTCCACATCCTTACAGCTTCCTAGAAATCATCTACACATAGGGTGTGTTGCAGTAAATGGAAAAGATTTCCATATAGGTGGAATCTCATAACACAGAATCATTTTCAGTAGTTGTGGGAAATGTATTACATTTTATATATGTCATATTTCATTCTAGATCCAACTTCCCCACTGTCAAGGTGCAGTTGGTAGCTGTTTTCTCCTTCCACACTGGCTTTTAGGACTCCTCTGTGGTTCTTATAAATTATGTATAGCTTTTCTGAATGGTACCTTCCATTTATGGCCTCCCATAAAGGATCTTACTCTGACATGGATCTTAAAACTTGTGTTGGAAACTCTGAGCAGACCACCATTTAAACTAGCCACATCTGCAGAATTAAATTTCTTATCTTGGAAGACCATCATTTTAGTGGCTGTCAGTTCATCTAAGAGGATTTCAGAACTGAAGCCTTATCCTCTGTTTCGTCTTACATTGTATTTCATAAGGATGGGTTACCTTGAATGCTAACCCCTCTTTTTTTTTCAAAAGTAGCTTCTTTGGCCAACATTTCAAAGCTCACACATCTTCCATGAATGTACACAGGCAGTTTCATTTCTACCTTCACAGAACAGCGCCCCTCAGAAAAGATAAACAGCTGTTTGTATTCTTCGCGCAAACAAATGGAGCAAGAAGGTATCTAAGATTTCCTTGTCTACATGGTTTTCTGATTATATGTATACTTTTCAAAATAAATCCCTGCCCTACAAGCCCAAAGCACATTCCACTAGAGCTGTGACAACTTCTACAGCCTTTTTCGGGTCTCTAACCTTGAATGACATTTTCCAGTAGAGCATGGCAACTTCTAAAGTCTTTTTCAGGTCTCTGTCCTTGGGTGACATTTTCTCAGCTGCTACTTGGTCTTCACCTCATATTTATGTCAAAAATTATAAGCTGGAATGTACTGCCAGAGCCAGAACTTTGGGACTTCCATCATCTCCTGTCATGAGGCCACTCGGGAATCACATAGCTGGTGATTCTGACCTGTATGTCAGAGCAGATAGACTGAATAAATAGGATATCAAACTTGTGTCCTTACTATAATAGATCCTTTCATTACAGTACACTCGATGTGACAACCCACCCTTTTCCCCCCTGCCAATCTTCAGGATCTGAAGGACCATTTTTCATGATTCAAAGGCAGTAGAATGCATCAATCTTGATCCAAGCTAGTCAGGAAGGAGCATGGTATTATGGGCAAAAAAAATTAGGAAAGGTTTGAGGCTGGAGCACTAAATTGTCTGGATTGCATCTGAGTAGGGCTCATGGACCCATTTGTCATATCAGAACAGAATGGCATGAAAGGATCTATCATTATGGTAAGTAACTAGCTTTCATTTTTGTAACTTAAACCTTGGCCAAAGTCCTCCTGCTCAGATTATCAAGGCTCACTCTACCAGAGATGTGGCCACTTCTTATGTTTTCTGGAAAGGGGTGGAGTCAAGTTTTATTCTAGAGGCAGCTACTTGGTTTTCAGCATTCTCACTTTCACTAAGTACTACAAGCTTGACTTGGTTCCATTGCTGGTGCAGGTTTTGCTAACCTGATTCTCCAGGGACTCCATGACTCTGTCACTTCTCTATCCACCGTTTCTTTCTGAGCTTTGGCAACTGTCCCATATTAGTTACAGCTACTGCAACAGTGATATAATGAAGAACATAGTACAATTGTGTAGTTTACTTACCATAATAGCAAATGTTCAACTAGATCAGTGTTGCAGTATGAGTACCCTGCCTCCACCCCACATTTGTCATGCACTTACCCTGGCCACAGTAGGGTATCTCTCTCTCTAATTTTTGCTTTTCTGACATGTATATTTGTACAATATTATTTATTTACAACATTTGGCTTTAGCCTTCCTTTTTAGATCAGGAAAGCTCTGACTTTTGACATACTCATGTGTTCATCTTATAACAATCTGTAGTCTGGTGCTAAGGTAAGACATATGAAACGTGAGGAAGGAGTGCATAGCTTTGTAGACTGACCAGACATGATATTCTTGGCAGGATATTTCCCATATAGTCATGGCTACTGCAATAGTGATCTATTTGAGTATCTACTTTTATGGTAAGTTAACTTACACAACTGTACTTTAAGCACTGTAAGCAAATTTCTTACATAAAAAAAGTTTGTAACACATTTGTCTTTTTAAATTCTGAATTTATGTACTGCAAGCAATTATGATGCACATTAACATTTTTCATTCTTTCTTCCTTTCTTAAAAGAGCAATTACACCCAACCAACACCTACAAGTAGCAGACAGTTTGTGGCTAAACACAACTTTGAGATTAGAATATATGCTAGTAGTTTAACAATCCAAATATTTTAGAATGAGGACAATGAAGAAAGAAGACCTCTGTTTTTTTTATTATTTCTTAGTTATCTCTGTGTTTTGCAGAATGTTCCCAATTTACTATGCAACATTTTAGAGATTTACTTCCGTTTGAAATCAATGTGCTTTGTAATATGATAGCAACTTAGGGTATTAAGGAACACACGTGACAAGCTGCTGTTGGTATGAAGTAGTAACCAGCTGTACTTAAAATGTGTGTGTTTGCATGTGCATGTACATATATATTTGGTTTATATTAGAACACAGAATAGTGTAAATGTCAAATGGCCTAAAGGCCGAAAATGCCAGACCTTGAACTCGCTATCCCCCACTAATTATATATACCAACTCCAAGATTGCACTACAGTGAGGAAAGTGCAGATATTCTGATCTTCACTATACTGCAATCTCACTATAACAGTTCACTGAATGGCATTTTCACTGTAAAATGCCATTCGATAAACTGACTATTCGATCACTTAATATACACCCTATATATCTATGTGTGTGTGTGTGTGTGTGTGTGTGTGTGTGTGTGTGTGTGTGTGTGTGTGTGTGTGTGTGTGTGTGTGTGTAAGTCCATTCATTATGAATCAGGGAATAAGATGACAATGGTCTATCACAGACAAACTAGGGAACAGCAATGTGACAACCAAGAGATACCCCCCTCCCACACACACACACACACACACACACACACACACACACTTCCTCATTTGCTCTTTCCCTCATTAACTACAAGCAAACACATTACCTTCCAAAATTGTAAAGTGTCCTGCCCTGGCATTTTAGAGCATACACCATAGCCATAGCTGTAATAGTTTTCCTCTTAGCTTGCTCAGTGGTCCCATAAAAACCTGAAAGTATTTTACTATAAATATTATATAGACAATCTGGTGCAGAAGTTTGCCATTTCACCTTAGTAAAAAATATTCCCAGTTCATTTATCCAATCACCTAAGTTAAAGACATCAATTATTTCTGTTCTTAAAGTAGTAATGTCACACCAGGTAATGCCATTTATTAACAGTGTCTGTAATGCCCCTGTCAGTTCCAGCAGGAGAGATTGCTAGCAAGCACGAGTCTCTCGTAAAGCACGTCATGCTGAATTCAGGTTCAACTGCTGAGGGAAATTTCCCACATCTGTTGTAGTTATTATAAGACGAGACCATATGGTCATGATCTGCTCTTGACAGCCATCATTTTGGGTAATAACATTTGTGAGTGAAGTAAGTACTATACAGTATTTTAAGTTTGCTCATTTCAGAACATGTGTTGGATTTGTCCTGAAGTACACCAATAATTAAAATTCTTCTGATATTTCTTGATAGGATTACTTATAAACTGAGACTACGGGGCTTTAAACAAGTACAGATTACATTTTTTTTTTCTTTTCTTCAACCAATTTGGCAGTTGCTTTGACCATTTATTATTTGACATATTAAATATAAAGTTTGTTTGAACCCAACCCACACAATTTACTGTAATTAAATACCTGAGGTTGCCATGCTCCAAGGCAAGAGAGACAACGCCCTTACTGTGAGCCATGCGTCTTGAGTTTAGTCACTTGGACATAGGGAGTAGGACAGGTGTGGAAGATAGGAGTGAGCAGATGATGCCAGATAGCCCATTCTATGTGGAGCAGAGGGAACATTGCAGTACTGATGTCTGGCAGAAACTATAAGTGTCTACCAAGACGCTCTGACTGTAGGTGTGCCCACTACACTCCAAATATTGTAGCTGAAGCCAAAGTGCACTGGTGTATATGTACATAAGCTGGCATTTTAATACATATGTTGCCACTCATTTGAGGTAATTTTTTCACAATGCTATTAGATATATTTTCTTTTTTCATGTGAATAAAAGGATGACTGGTAGCACATGGTCCGTTTGAAATAGTTTCTATTTTTACTTTGAATAACATATATTGCTTTCAAAATTAAAACAAATCTCCTATTACAGACATCTGTAGAATACTGCGTATACAATAGAAAAGTCAGTTCGTGGGCACATTTGTCTTGAGAAACTGGAGTATTAATCCTTGAACATGTGCATTGCTGGATGATGTATTATGTGTTACAACTAGTGAGTGATGATTAGTTTAAGAATCCTACATGTGATCATCCATAATGTAGTAAAATTTAATTCTGTCATAAGAAAAGTCTGATCACTGCTAAAAAGATGGTTTAGTGAGTGTGATAAAATATCAGAATTATAAATAATGCATCTGAAGTATAGTTCACAGCTCAAGATGTACCAGTGTTCAGGCAAGAGGCCATGTTAGAACACATTTGCAGAATATATAAAATAGCCAACCAAAAAACCTAGTGACATCTTTAAAGCATTCATACAGTTGCAGTTATGAATATGCATTGGGAGTTTATTTCATAAAAAAGTAATGTTATAAGAAGAAAATTTGAAACATCCTGGCAATACAGATTACTGTCTCATAAAAATCTTTTCAAATGAGTTAACTCCAAACTGAGCAAGACTCATAATTCCTTATTGTGTAAAGCTTTGTATTGTAAGCATACTCTGCCTGTTATAGTGAGTGGAAAATGAGCCCAACGTCTAGATCAGGGGAGGTCATCGTGCCTCATTACTCATCCCTCATCAGGCCCATAATTGAGTACAATGCCCCTTTTGGGATGTACCTTGCCAGACACCTGCAGCAACTGGAAAGACCCCAAAAGTACCTCACCAAGAGGATCAAAGGGCTCAAACAGATGCCATATGCTGCCTGGTTAAAGAAACTCCAGCTCTACTCAGTGGCATACCGCCTGCTCAGAGGCGATCTGTGCCTGACATATAAAGCCATGTCCAACCCGGAATTAATGGACATGCTGTACCTCAGAAAATCCAAATCCCATCAAGCTACGCACTCGAGAGACTTGAACCTCAGCACTGACATAAATAGGACATGCTGGAGGGACAGATTCATAACCCAGAGGCTCCCTTCACTCTGGAATAAAATCCCAGTCCAGGTTAGGCAGAGTCCCTCATTGACTGTCTTCAAGAGGAATCTTGATGAGTGGATGGGAGATCGTAGGTTTACCCCGGGTATCACTTCTGTGTCACTGTTAGACAGAGGCACAGTATACTAACCTCGAAAAAGGGCATAGCAAAATTAATTTAAAATGGGTGGCGAAAGCCAAACACACTCTGGCTAGGCTTATAATGCCCTAGGGCAGATAGCCTAGTATGAGCCTATGAACCTATAAGAGTAGAAATCTGTCAGCATCAGTAAGATCATGTCTAGTAAATTTCCTTTGTATTCTTTCGATGAGAATTAAAACATCCTTAGAACAGGAGCAAAAGATAACATGTGACTCAGTAACTGACCAAATGTAAGGTAAAAAACATGTTAGTAAATCTATATTGAAAGCTTCTGAAAATTTGACGGTATACTTTTAGGGCTTTAGCTATAATATGTAACGATTTCAACACTCATACAAGGAAATAAACTGTATTTATCAGTTGTTGTTTGTCTTTCGGCTTTTCCCGGTAAGGGGCCGCCACCGCGAAACTCCGGTCTGCTAATGATTGGCAGTAGATTTTGTTTACGAAATGCCGAGGTGCCAGCTCGACGCCCAACATTCAACAAAGGCACGCCCATTTACGCACACATGTCTTTCGAGCACTATCCAACCGCGGGGAGGACATGCAGACTCCACACAGAAGGCACTCCCAAGCCAAGCCGAGAATTGAACGGGAGAACCTCTTGCTGTGAGGTAACAACGCTACTTGTTGTTGTGTCTTTCGACTTTTCTCGGTTAGGGGTCACCACAGCGGAACTCCAGTCCACTAATGATTAGCAGTAGATTTTTACGTGCAGAGTTACCAGCCCTGATGCACAACCTTCAACGAAGGTATGCCCATTCACGCATGTCTCCACACAGAAGACGCTTTAGTTGAGAATCGAACAGGACAACGTCTTACTGTGAGGCGACAATGCTACCGCAGCACCACCACCACAGTTATGTAAGAACGCTACTATGAATAGATAATTTTGCATCTTTGTATATCAAAATATATTAAAATTTACATGAAAGAAACAGTAACAGTACTGATGTTGACATTAAATTTGTATTCAGAACAGAGAATAAAGAAGTGTGTTGCACATTTACATCTTCCATATTTTCCATAATTTGTTCATTATCTAAAACTATACCCAAAACTAAAACTACAAGGTGGAGGTTCATTAAACTACTGTGAGGGGCAAGCCTGTTTTACTCTTGCAGTAACCATTTCTGATTCAGAGTGAGCCCTATTGCATTACTGTAACACGATGAGGTGCAGCACTGTTCTGGGCTGTCTCTGTGGCATAATGCAAAAACGAATGAGGCATTTTGGGGGAGTGGCCTATGTTAATTAGCCGTGTGCTCAGTACTGGAATTGCTGGCAGTAAGACATTTACTCAGATGAGCAGTTCAGCGTAAGTTAGCTAGGCTGCCAGTGTTAATGAACATGGTTAAAATAAAAGTTTATATTCACTGCTTGTTTTTAATGGGTGTGATCATGTTAGAAAGTGCCAGGGAGTTTAGTAGACAGGTAGTGGTATGGGTGGGTGTGTCTGCATGTGAGTGACTGCATGCAGAGAGCTAAGTAGTTTCAGGTGAGTGTGTTTGATTTTATGTGTGTGTGTGCGCGCGTAGGAGTGAATGAGTGAGAGCGTCTGTGAGTGAAGTCGGGTAGAGGGCTGTGTATATGCATGGATGTGTATGTGTGTGCACACGTAAGTGTACATGTATGTGTTTCTGCATGTGTGCATGTATGTGTGTATGGGGTACCATACCACAAAAATCCCATAGACTAAAAAGCAAATCCTGCAAGTTTTTTTTTTTTTTGGGGGGGGGGGGCAATTAAAAAAATCTAATATTTAGATAAATATGTTTAAGTTCTCAGTGAGAACTTAAACATAAATGGAACTTTTTTTTCCTTTTGTGAGACTTCAAACTTTTACAATATTAAAATCTTGAAATGAAGATACTCAAATTTCTTGTCTCTTCACTTTTCTACAGCTTTATTGGATAAGAGCTTTTGTCATAAAATTAGCTGACTTCAGTAGACAGGAAAAAGATCTGATGAAGTCAGATATGCTAAGGAAAATGTTTAATATAATGAAAGTAATAAAATCAACTGTGCAGAATCTACCCAGACGGTCGTTCGAACAAAAACCTTCAGGTAAAACACAAATGAACAGTCCATGAAACACTTAAAATTTCTTCGAACACATGTTCAAATGTCTTTTCAGACCACAAACTCTTTCGAATAGTTTCCTCCAAAAAATCTGAGTTCAAATGCAAAATAAACCATCAAAAGCTTTTATTAACTTAAAGAAACAAAGTGGTAAGCGCTTTCGCTATGTAGCTTTTTCAAACCATAATGAAACCATTCACAGAGCTGATATATATACATACACATAAAAATGTCCTTATTACATTTAATTAAACAATAAATTAATAAATTAATCAGCTTAGCCTCAACTTTTAAAGAGACACGCAGACAATAAACAGTTAAGATAAACTACATATATATTCTACAATAATTTTTAAACAAATTATGTTAAAAAACATATTAGAAGCATATTACAAATTTATTAAAAAATAACATCATAAATTAAAACTTATACTTAATATTTAATATTTAATACTTAATATTTCTCCCTTTTAATATAGGTTTTAAAGGATTTTTTTCATTAAGACCAGGGGGATTATGTGCCTGCAATCTAATTATCCAGCCTGTTTCTAATTGTTCAGTACGATTTCTTGTATCTCCCCCTCTTTGGCTGGGTATATTAATTTGTATAATCAAAAACTTAAAAGAATGTGTAGAACCTTCCTTTAAAACATGTTTTGAAAGTGCATTGACCTCAGATTTCATTCTAATCTGGTATATATGCTCCCTTATTCTATTTTTCAACTTCCTGTCCGTTTTACCTACATAAAACGCACTACACTCCAAACAGGTAGCCAAATACACTAAATGTTCTGTATTGCATGACCCATTAACATTGAAAGTATAAACCTTAGAAGTAAGGGGATGTATAAACAGATTACTACTGCTGATATACATGTAAAAATTACATTTACCACATGATACAGTACTCCAGTCTCCTGTACACTTATCCCCCCTTAATACCTAAATTTCTCTGGAAAGCACAATGGTTGAAGAGTAAGGTAATCCTCATTGCCCCCTTCTGGCCTCAGCAGGTGTGGTTCCCATTCCTATGCTCTCATCTCCAATGTCCACCTTGGAAACTGGACCTCAGTCCAGATCTACTGTCGCATCCATTGAGGATGTTTCATCTGGACATTCACAGCCTCAAATTGACTGCATGCTTTCTCCAATTCCATTGATGGTTAAACAGTCCAGACTTTCCTCTCTGGTTTACAGAATCTTATTTTCATCTCAGAAACCTTCTATGAGAATAATGTATAAGAGAAAATGGAATAGAATTTCCTACTGGTCAGAACAGAGATAGTTGGATCTTTTTACTTTTTCAGTTCCTGTTGTGTTAGATTTTATTGCATCAATCATTCATGGTGGTGCTAGTTTCTCCACCATGAAAGTTCAGCTTGCAGTCATCTCAAATTACCATATAGGACATACTTCTTCCCCTGTACCATTTTCTAAAATATGTAAGGCATTCCTTAAGGGTACCCTTCTGCTCAGACCTCCGATAAAAGATCCTACTCCACCTTGGGATCTTAATGTATTACAACTTTAATTGACACCCCTTTTGAGCCTTCAGCTAAGTCAGATCTAAAATTCCTCTCTTGAAAAACATTTTTTCTTGTTATTACATCTGCGAGGCAGGTTTCTAAACTCCAAGAACTCTCTTCAAAACTGCTTTATTTGATTTTTTACAAAGATAGAGGGACTTTACATACAAACCCTACCATTTTGCCAAAAGTGGTTTCTGAGTCAAGTATAAATCAGGTCTTCTTTCCAAATTTGTTTTGGGTGATAGTAGTCTGATGGTATCTTTTTAGATGTGGTCCTCCATTAGGACATTTGTTCCAATGCTCTCTTGAGTAGCATTCATCGCAAAAGTACATTTAGTAATAGTTACGTGCATTTGAAAAGTAGCCATCCTAATTTTATGAAAAAGAACATTCCCCGAGGTCATTTATCTGGGCATAACGTATGACAGTGTATGATGAGGTGTTCCTTAATGAGGTAGAATTTATAAAAGATTTAAGTTTGGAAAGAAGTTACCCCAGTGACCTTTTAAACAGTGCGGCTGGGGAAATTATCTTTAGAAGGGACACTGATTTTCTTCCAATTTTAAAGAAAGTTTTTTTCAAGTGGATTGAGGTCAGTAATGCTAATGACAACAAAATGGAGAAAAGTAAGCCAAGGTTTTGCCTGGATATGAGTATTGACAATTATGCCATATGTAAGATCATTGGTGATAATCGGAAGATTATCTTGTGAAATGGTAACATTGCCAAAGTGTTGGGTGACAGTCCCTAGTTTGTGTATAAAAAAGAGCATAGTATCAAACAAATTTTAGAAAATAGTGGCAGGAGGGCCATTCATTCATGTGTGTGGAATGTTGGTACGATGAAGTATTCAGGTTGTAGGGCTTGTAGAATTATTCACATAGGGTCCAATATCTTTTTGGAACACTTGAATCTCAACATTCCCGTTTCTGGAAACGTTTACTGTGGGATTGTGAGAATAGTTTATGTTGCTTTATGTAGTAAACTGCACTTCTGCCTGTTTTATTTACACCATTGCCGGCTGGCTGCTGTTTTTGTTTTAAACATCTGAAACTTAAATGCATGCCATTATTTAGTGAATTCAGTACTTGGTGATTTGCCAGAATACCAGAAATTTTATCAGGAACCAACCAAAATTATGAGAAAAAATCTGGACATTCTGCAAAATCTGGACAGGTGAGAGATACGACTCCAAGTGATTGTATTGTTAATACTGCAGTGCAGCATTAAGGGGTGCTGTTCTCCTGAGAACATTGTCCTGAAGATGAGATAATAAACAGAGATTCCATTTGCATGAATTTGTGGTACCTCAGGTGGATGTAAAAGATTGCATGGCACCTATCGAAAAGAGTAGTCGTTTTATTTTATATACACTTTCACTTGTACAAACAGCAAATCAAAAACAAAGATAAAAACAAAATTGGAATACTTTTCCTTTAAATCATCATTTTGTTTCAAAAATAAATATCAACATTAACTTTTTGCTGCAAATAAATTAAGCTAATTCACCCTTCATTTAACATCCATTTTTAAATCTTATTCACTACATTCCTTCCATCCCAAATGTAATTGTATAATCATTATTGACATGTCACACTCCAAATTATTGAAATGCATCCAGTCATTTAATCTGCCTTATTGATTTATCATGTTCTTATGCAGTTCATACACAATGTAATTCATTTTGAGCCTTAAAAATATTTTTATAACTTAAGGTCTGTATTTCATTATTGTTTACATGAGTAAAGCTGTAATATTTTTTTTTCTGTATTACATATGTTTGTCTTTCATCTATTTATATTTTATAGCCACTTCAGCTGATCATTTTTCTAAGATCGAATTACACAGAAAAATATTTTAATTTCAGATCACATTTAAACCTCTTCCTACTATTATTAACAGCTTTTTGAATTTATTTTGGTATAGAATCCTGAGTCTTTATATAAAAGAAATTTTCCATAATACGGTCATACCATATATTGCAATTTCTTTGCATGTCACTGAAGTATAAATTCCATCTTTAAATAATATAATAATATGCTTTCTGTTCATTTAAACATGTTTCTTTTATTCTTCATTTCCCATACATCCCTTTACTTCATCCATGTAATCCAACCCACACAGTCCTTTTTATTATTTACTTTTCCTGAAATCCAAAATGTTTGCAGTGATACTAAAACCCTGTTTTTTATCCTAAACTATCATATTGTTCTTTATTTACAATAAATAAATCATACTTTAATGGGATTTAATTTCACTCCCAAA
Source organism: Protopterus annectens (assembly GCF_019279795.1). Lineage (NCBI taxonomy): Eukaryota > Metazoa > Chordata > Ceratodontiformes > Protopteridae > Protopterus > Protopterus annectens. The sequence goes on along the minus strand of NC_056751.1, from coordinate 540,084,746 downwards.
ATAAAGGAAATAATAATTTTTTTTAAGATTCTCAGAAAATAAGCGTACTGTGCCTACATATCCCAATTTCCTAAACTATATTCATGTTTTAAACACACTTTCTAAAAACAAGATAATTCAAATGTTTCCACATAGCAAAAGTATGTCAAATCTCATATTATTTCCATTGACTAAAGATTGCAAAATTATTACCAAATTTAATACCTAAAATACTAACTTCAGGCATAGAAAATTATATTCCTGTACTTTTCAATGTATCTCCAAAACTTTTAAATTTATTGTTATTAACATTTAAACCTATTTTGCACATACATTTTTCTATAGTAGATATAAATTCCTTTATCCATCACTTATTCTTTATTAATATTAAGTCATCATCATTAGAATATACATTGATATTATTTTGAAACTTAGCAAGTCCTTCTTTAACCTCATTTTGCTTTTGTAATAATAGCATCCATGACTAATGAAAAAAAAGAGTCCCAAGACATTCTTGCTTAACTCCATTTTTTATTTGGATTCCTGTAGTAAATCATCCATTCACTTTTGCTCTAAACTATGATTTATTGTATATTGATTCTACTACATTAACAACATGCTCTGTAAATCCATTACTTTCATGATTTAAAAAAGGTTTTTTATGGTTGACATCATACATTTTTTCTACATCACAAATTACAATTTTTCTATAATTTCCATAGTTTTTGTTACTACCGATTACTTCTTTAATAAGTATTAATACATCTGTCAAATCTCTCACCTCTGTTCCATAAACATCTTCTAATTTATTCTTAAAAAATTTCCCTAATCTGCTTTGCAATTTCTTCATAAAAAATATAATCTGTAACATTTTATGTTAATGGTCTCCAGTATAATATATCATTTATCTGGTCTTTTTATATATATGAATTTAATAATCCCATTATAACTTCTCTTAATATCAGCCTTCATCTGAAAACTCATAAGTGTGATAACTAAAATTTTCTGCTTATTAACATTTTCTTTATAGTATTTATATCCTAAACTTATTGATCCTGGTGCACTCATTTTATTGACTTAAAAATCATATTCTTTCAAATCTGTATTTTAACTGTGATGTTATTCATATATTTGTTTATTTTCATAAGCTCCCAAAATATATAGACTGAGGCCATCTACAGTATCATAAAGGTTGTATATATATATATATATATATATATATATATATATATATATATATATATATATATATATACACATTTTTTTTGGTCATAATATTCTTCATTTCAAACACTACCCCCTTTCTTTGTCTTAATGTTTGTCATCCTTTCTTCCTCTTTTAAAATTTTGCAAAAGAAAGCAATATATCATCACTCCTCTCTTGTAACAAATATTTCTGTTATATAATGAAAAAAGTTTTTCATATATCTTTCCATTATGCCATTCTTTCACTGCTGGTATTTTCTAATAATATCGCCTGTCTCAAAATAACTTCCTCATAAGAATTTTCTGTTTCAAAATATGTTTTCTGACATTATATATTCTTTCTTATATTATTCTTTAAAAGCTAACCACCATTTTTCTTGTTTATTATAAAAAGGTAGTACAGAATAATGATCAATCCATAACTGTTCTATATGATTTAAAAATTCTCCTTTGTTGATTCTCCAATAAGTCTTTTATCATCTTTTCCTTTAATGATATAGTAATCCATGTTTGTAATTTTAGTTTTTATTGCACAATGATGAGAAAAAGACACTTCAAAAATTTCCTCTTGAACGTCTTGCAAATCTTCTGAATAAACAAACTCATCAGTGTCTGTCCTTAAACACTTTCTCTTATACATATATGGTCTTTTTTCCTGCTTGTAAGCCTCCTGTTTTCATCATTCCAAGGCACAAAATATCATCTTTATTTTCTTTCAGTAACAATTTAATTATTCCCTTATTATTGTATCTATGCCAGGTAATACAAACTTCCAATAGCAAGTAAAACAAAAAAATTAGAAGTTAAGGGTTGTACCATGTATGACAATTTGGAAGCATGAACATTGTCTGTGAATTTTGAGGCCAAGTTACTAAGTATTCAAGCTAGAAACATGAAATGATTTCTGAGGGATTACAATGCTTGCAAAAATAAAAACAAGAATAGGGCTTTAATAACCAAGTTAGAGAAGTTAAAAGAAACAGTGATGATTGCCCAAGTAGATCATGACACAGCATCTTTTTAGAGACTCCAAAGTGAAATCCACAGAGATCTCAGAGAATTAATCAGCAGAGATTGTATTGCATGAGCAGTTTGGGCGGAATATCTAAAAGGAGGTACAATATGTCAGGTGAAGACTAGTAAGGACAATTCCAACAGAAATACACAATGTGTGAAAGTTCTCCTGAAGAATCAGGGAGGAGTGAAAACTTGAGTAGAAGTAGTTTCATTCCTGCCAAGGCAGCATCAACTCTTCAGTTGGAAGAAACATTTTTTTTTGGAATGCAAGTAACAGTGCAAATAAAGACGGCTACTTTTAAAATTATTAATATTCAAACTATATTCTCTCTGATATTGAAATGTGTATACTGAATAAAGGCTTAACCTTTGTGCCAGCTTGGAAGGTCATTTGGCTTCAATAGTTCATAATTTAAGGGGCTATATGTGCATAGTAAATATTAATGGTTTGTTAGAGAGAGAAAGTAAGCCTTTATTTAAAAGTAATTTATTCAGAAAACTGAGTATTTATAATCCTCCAGTAGTGTCAAAATTAGCAACATAGTAAAAATCGGGTCTATATTATATCATCGAACGCTTAAAAAAGCAAACGAATAATCAAACCCATGTTACAATCTCGAAAGCTCAGAACAGCGATTTTTTTTCCAAGGGAATTGGTGTTCCAACAAAAAAAAAGAAAAAAAAATTGAAATAATACATAAAGTGATGTGCCCCCCACACACCCCGTACTTAAATATACCAACTCTGAGATCGCACTACATTGCTGAAAATGGCAAAGTAACGGAAGCAGCCAAGCAAATTATTTCCCTGGGAAAAATTTGCTTAAAAGCCACTTCGCTATTTTGCCTTTTCGTTGTTTTAAGCTCGACAAAGACGCTTTCGATATAATGCTTCTTCCTCATCTAGTGGGATCCCTAAAAATCACACAGTGTTCCTAATGTAGCCTCTCTGAAACCAGTAACAATACTAAAGGCTGCACTCTGGTAAAGGCAACAGCAGGGCAACAATGACAAAATGCAGTTAGGTAAAAGTGCCATACAAAGTCGTAAAGGCTTAAAAGGCAAATATTTATTCCAAATAAAATAAAAACAAGTACAGGTCAAGCAGTTTCGTCCCATAAATGTTGTGAGTTTGTCAGAACCTCAAAACACATGTATTGACATGCTTCTACAAAGTCAAATGACTAAAGCATCTCATTCATAAAATTGGTCTCTCACACTCTTAGAGACAGCATCACAAAATTTCCTATATTAATTAAAATATTATTTTTTTCCACAAGATGCCTAAAATTTTTAATTCCTTAAAAAGTATATTAAATATTAATCTGTTTGGAATAATCCTCTTAAAAAATCTATAAGATAAAAGTTATAGCATTAAGACAAAATAAAAAATTTAAAAATTGTTGCATTCAGTGTCCCCTACCCTTAGTTTCTGTTCTTCCAATCTACCCTTAAAATTGTGTGTGCAAAGTATATTCTGAAAACTCGTAAATTAATTATTCTTCCTACATTTGTTAAAACACTCTGTAGTTCCTGTGCTTTGAATTTCAAAATGCAGAGAATTGACAATTGCTCATTATTCCCTGGTGGTACTGTGGCATTAAGTTTGAAATGCCAAAACAATTATCTTCTTTCTAACTCTAACTCCCACCATCCTCCTCCTGGATTCCTGGGCATGATGTCCAGAATCTCAAATTTATGTTTTGTACAGCCTGGGCAGGACTGGGTATACTTAAAAAGTGCATTGTTGATGTTATCCCTGTAGATGGCAGATTGTGTTCATGTATTCATTTCCTGTCTCTCCATTTTTCCCAAATAAAAATATCAATACTTCTGACATACAGCTGTTTATACTATCCCTTTGGTGGCACCATTGCCAGCCTTAAGAAATATATTACTGTTTAACTTTACCACTGTCTGACATCTGCCCTTAACCATAATAGACCAACCTAATAAGTCCAGACAAGATGGATATACAACTTCCAAATATCTCTGTTGCCAGCTTGGTAAATATGGACATCATGAGACAATGTAGACGTTAAAGAAAAAAAATACATGAGAGATGTACATGCACAGCCTCCATGGAAGCAAAAATCTCACTTACAAACAAGGCTGTCAAGAGCACACACACACTACATCCTCCACACATACCACTCAGCACACACATAGACCATCTTATGCTGAGTCACTTAAAAGAAACCTTCCCAAACCTCAAAGACCTCTTATGCCTACAAATTGCAATGCCTATCCTCAGCAGTATCTAAAGCAAACACCACACATAAGCCTACATCCAATGGTCCCCCAAGATCAGGGCTCCTAAGGCAAGCAAACATTTTACCTAGGACTCTTGTTATAGGGTATTCTATTGTATGAGACACAGATGACCCAATCACCAGGTTAGCCAAGGTGAAGATAACAGTCAGCTGCTGTTCTGGAACTAAGATCCACAATATCATGTGCACACCCAAGTCACTGCACTACAAGTACAAGAATGATTTTGTCATAGTCCATGTGAGGGTAGATGATCTGAAATGTGCCTCACTGGACTATATGAAAAGAGGTAATATGGATATCTCTGAATATGTGTCAGAGACAGGTGTGCCTTGCACTAAGAAGCATTCTGCCTTCACCGAAGATGATGCTACAGTATGAAAAAAATGATTGATTTTTAACAACTGGCTTAGTTTCTGTTGTCATTCCAGGGCTATTCAGTATCTGTCAGCAGGGAAGGACATGGTTAACAGACCATATTGCTTTGCACCTGTCACCCCAGGGATTTAGATAGTTGTTTAAATTTTATCCACCCCCTTAGACAATGCCAATATAACAAATTAAAGCAACTTTAGTGTTACTACTCAGTGCTAGGAGCCTCAATGAAAGTCTCCACACCCTACAAGCTGTTCTCACTCTGGATAATATAGAACATCTGTGCCATTATCAAAACTTGATTTAAAGCTGCAGAAAGTACTCCAGAAGTGCAAAGGTAGACCAACAGCAGCACAGGCAGGGTGTCCTGGTGGAAGTGTCTCAATCTATATCAGCAGCAAGTATACCGCCAGGTTAGTTAAACAGAATGATGCCCTGGAATTCATCCATGTGCAAGTCACCGTAGATAAAGTCCATTATACTACGACCCCCCCCCCATTAATATTCCAAAACGTGCACACTGATTGGTCAGCATGCACATTGTAAATCAGAGTTATAGTAATGGAAAAAGGTCCAGTCGCCCGGACTTTTTCCATTAGTATAGCTCTTTGTTTTTACAGCAACGGAGAACGCAAGATCTCCGTTGTTGTTTAGACACTGTCTTGCTATGTTAAAGGAGTTTAACATAATGAGACAGCTTTAAATAAAGTAATGGAGGTCTTCCTATCTCCGTTGCTTTCTTTAAATGTGTTTCGCTATGTTAAATGGGTTTAACATAGCGAGCCAGCTTTATAAAAAGCAACAGAGATTCTCCGTTGCTTTTTTAAAGCTGTCTCGCTATTTTAAACTCCTTTAACATAGTGAGACACTTTGTAAAAAGCAACGGAGAACTTACTTTCTCCGTTGCTTTTTTTCAAAACTGTCTCACTATGTTAAATGGGTTTAACATAGCGAGACAGCTTTAAAAAAGCAGCTGTCTCGCTATGTTAAACTCCTTTAACATAGCGACATACTTTGTAAAAAGCAACGGAGATCTTGCTTTCTCCATTGCTTTTGCCCACAGCTCTGATGTACTGCATAAGCATATGCATGCGCAGTACATCAGAACTGCCGCAGAATACCAGACAGCTGCGGAAGGGCAGTAAGGAGGGATTATACAATGCCATTATTTGAGAAATATAATTATTCTTTTTCTTAAATAATGTCATTGTATAATAGCAATAACCCACTTCTGGGTGTGGGTAATGCTGGATTTACCCATGGTTGTTTTTGTTTGGCCACTCGGGCTTCACCCTCGTGACCAAACCACACCAACCTTGGGTAAATCCAGCATTACCCACACCCAGGCGTGGGTTATTGCTATATTACCACATCCTAGCTAAGTCTATATCACCATGCCTGCCATGTCACTTCTGGTGGGGTCATATCACAAAGCTTTCTCCTGTAAAATAAAAATCAACTTGGAAAACATAACTAAACCTGTAACAGTTAGGAACTATTCTAAAGCAAACTGCATCCTACTGAGTGACAGTTGAAAATTCAGTGTCTGCTGAACCCCCAAGATCACAGCAACTTTTGAAGGTTTGTTAACAGAAACCCTGTACAAATGTGAATGGCTGCATAGAGGCTGCTATACCTGCCAGAAGTAAGCCCATAACAAACACAAAATTAAACCATAATAGTGGAATCCCAACATGACCAGGGTATATAATAAAAGGAAGAAAGCCATGGCCCAAATCAGAAAGAGCTATTCTCATAAACACAAGAGCTCACTGATTAAACTAAATTACAAACCAAGAGGATTAAGTTTAACAAGGCCAACTCTGAGTTCAGGATAGTTTCTCAGGTTAAGGACAATCACAAGGCCTTTTTTAGTTATGTCTGAAACCTTAAGGGTAAGGCACAGCAATGTGCTGATTTGGTGGTAAGTGGCACCACCTTCACTGAGCAGGGAGACCTACTGACTTTGCTGCCTGACAAATTCAGTTCAAACTTCAATCACAAATCCCTCCTGCTACTCCTCCTAAAATCCCTTCTAGCAGTTTGATGGCACTTGCCAAGTCCAAAAAAACACTGCCTCAGTCGGTCCCAACAGTATTCCAAGTTGCTTTTTAAATAGCTTAAAACATGACCTTTTCAGGCCATTTGAGGCACTTTTCAACTACAGACTCAAAACTGGTTACATACCAAGTGAATGGAGGATTGCAGTGGTTGTTCCTCTTCCAAGGATGGTCCACCAACTGACCCCAGAAACTACCGACCCATCAGTCAAGTTTAATATGCAAAGCCATAAAATGAATTATCATGAAAATGATCAACAAGGGCACTGGCAATGTACAGACACTGGAACTGTTTCAGTTTGACTTTGTCAAGGGATGGTCTTACCTACTTAACCTGACTGATTCTTCGAGAGGGTCACCAAAGCAGTGGCTGAGCAGAAGGTAGTGCATAACTCCTACCTTGTCCTGGATAAGGTATTCTATGCAATCCCGCACTCAGCTGTTGTTGACAAACTCAGTCTCCATGAACTACTCATCTCAGTTTGACTTTGTCAAGGGAAGGTCTTACCTACTTAACCTGACTGACTTCTTCGAGAGGGTTACCAAAGCAGTGGCTGAGCAGAAGGTAGTGCACAACTCCTACCTTGTCCTGGATAAGGTATTTGATGCAATCCCCAACCCAGGTATTGCTGATAAACTCAGTTCTCAATGAACTAGTTATAAATCCTTATATAACTTGTTGGATTTCCAGATGGGCTACAGAAAAACCTAAGAAGTCAAGATTGGTGAGACCAGGCCGACCCCGTTCCTGTTTGCCATCTGTTTCTTAAAAGTCAAAGCTAATGACAAAGGCCTGTAGCTTTCCAAGTTCGCAGCTAAATGAAAATCGGGAGCTAACTAGATTCCCCCATGATACTAACTTTTTGCAAGAAGGCCTAACACACACAAATGATTGGTGTTAAAGCCACAGTTTAAAACTCAATGCCAAGAAATGCATTATACTGCCCTTTGGGAAGACATCCACAGAAGTCAGTTACTCCTTCGATAAAACACCCTTAATAGATGACCTGGTATTTAGGGATCTGAGAATATATGTGGACCGTAATCTGGTGACCGACGAATATGTAGTCAACATAGGAAAAAAGTAAATCTAATGTTGTTAATCTTCATGCATTCTTTACTGATGGGTTATTGGTTCCATCCTCAGAACTGAGTCGGCGGCGTACCAAGCTTGCGTTAGCCAAAAACTCTCAAGCTAAGATTACCCAAAGTGCCTCTCCCCCCAATACCTCAGATCTCATTTGTCATGTACTTGTGAGGTCATGTCAAGCCATTCGCTTTCAGCTAAGTGTTCCTTTCTGATTAAAACCTTATCTTTTCTTGGATAATTCTTATAGTTTTTGTTTAAAAACTCTTTGTATACTTATAGATATCTGTCTTGTGCCTCCCGTTTCTTCCCTTTACCATTCTCGGTATTATTTACCTTACCATCATTGGTACATCCTGTCATTTGTCCTTTGTGGTAATTCTTAGGGGTATCATTGTTAGTACCCTCCTTTTTCCCTTTCTGGTTACTGTTTGGTTTTTTTTGTTTTGTTAGTGCACGAACCTTGTCGCTGTTTTTGTGAATTTAACTTTACTTGTAGTGATAGCGTGTTTGTAAACTTTTGCTTTTCTTGTTGTTGACGGCATTATGTCTGATAAAAAAAGACACTTCAGGTTTTAAGGCCTGCGACCAGTGTAGACATAAAATGCAAAATTTGGATTTGCATGGCTCTTGTGTATACTGTTTGGGAGCGCCCCACCTGTTGACTCAGCCTCCTTGCAAGATTTGTGTGGCCTTCAGTACCCGCACCCTGAATGGGAGACATAAGCTAATTTTGAAAGGATTGCTTAAATCTCCTGTTTTGGAGGCTCTTTCTTCATCAGAGGGTTCACCCCCACCCAAAAAGGATTCCAAGAAGAGGAGCCAATCTGTTCCCTCTTCCCCAGAGATCCTGAATCTAAAAGCTCAGTGCCTAGCCCTGAACTTCCAAAAGTGGTTGCAGTTCCCTTGGCCCCAGGGCTCAGAACCCTTTTTTCAGCACCGACTGTGGAACAGAAATTGGATTTGACTTCAGAAATGACTATTTCTCCATCTGCACCGACTTCTTTTTTGGTGCTGACCACAGAACAGAAATCAGACCTGACCCGAACAATACCGTACTCTTCTGCACTGTTACCTACAGTACCAACCAGTACTGCACTGACTGAGACTCTCCCTTCGACACAGGCAATAGTTTTTCCAACACCGGTCACCCCCCACTGCATTTTCTCTGTGTCCATTGACCACGGTGTCGAAGGGAGACCCCATGCCTCGGACCAGATATTCTCTGTCGACAACAATACAGTCCTGTCCAGGAACACCTATACTCCCCATCGGGGATATCCACCAGATCATCTAGGAGTCTGTCGGAGTTAGAAATGGTCAGACTTGTGGATCAGCTATTGGTGGCTAGGGGATAACCTTCACTCCTTAAACCATCTATCCCCCCTGGAGCAGAAGAGGTCTCTCCACAGACTCCATCATACACTCCTCCTTCAGCCTCCATGGTTCCGAAGCTCCCGGTTCTAATGTGTTTCTCAGTTCCAGCTGCTTCAGTTCCACCAGCATTCTTGTCTGTGGCACCGGAGCTCACCCTTTGGACTTCAGCACCTTTGACCCAAGCCATCCCCGGGGTTGTGACTGGGCTTCCGGCACCGAGGGCCCTAGCCAGGTGCCGATTCTTTCTACTGAGCCATGTTCTACGTCCCCGATCACCATGATGGCACCAAATTACCCTGAGGTTCCTCTTCTGGTGGCAGGTTTGTCAGAGCGGGATGTGACCCCAGTTCCGAGGTTGTAGTTCTCAGTTCCAGGCTCCCATCCCTATTCAGGTGGACCTGCTTTCCACATGATGAAAAGCCCGTTGGCTGCAGCAGGCTCACAGCTGGCCCCCTCCAACATTGGTACAACATGTTTATATGCCCCCTAGACCTCAATTGACACAGTCTGCCACTCCTGGACACCAGGTACGAGAGCCGCAAGAAACCCTCATGCAGGGCGACACCTCTTCTGGGTCCTCTTCACAATCCCCCGTCAAAGAGGTTCTGTAGATAAGAGTGTGCAAGAGGAGGCACATAGCTCTCCAGAAGAGTCTCTCATGGAAGACATGGACTATGATGAAGGGGAAGGATCCCCATGATCTCCTCTTGAAGATGTCTCCTTTGGAGTCATCTTGAAAATATTGAAACAGCAAGGAGATTGGAAGTGCACTAACCCATCCTTGGAGGAATCCATGTTCTTACAGGCTTTCCATGTCCAGGCCACTACTTCCTGGGCGACCTCACTTGCTGACGACCTTGTCCAGCTTGTGCTAGAGCCTGCATGGAGGAAGCCTGACTCCATTGACCCTATCTCTCAGAGATCAGACAAAATACTGTCTCCTCCTGAGAGTAATCCACATTGGTCAAAGGGTTTATCTGTAAACGTTATGGTGGTGATGGCAGCAACAAGGAAAGAGCTCTCTGAGGAGAGCCATACAGTTCATCCACCCAACAAGAAGTCCCAGGTGTTGGACAGACTGGGAAAGTGGATGTTCGTTTCTTTGACCTTTGCTATTCGGTCGTTGAATTATTTGACACATTTTACTAGGCTCCAGAGGGATCTGACAACTGAACTTTGTGGAACGCTAGCAGGAACAGTCTCTGACGAAGCTCGTGATAAAGTGGCCTCACAACTTGCAACCCTAGAAGCTATTTCCAACTCCTCCTTGAAGTTGATCTCACACGTAACCGAAGGGATGGCTAGATTGATGGATGAAGGCGTTATGAGATGGCATACCAGGATGCGCCTCTGTGATTTTGCAGACCCTTTCAAGTCGTCCTTTCTCAGTGCGCCAGTCGGCCATTCCTCTTTTTTTGGAGCAGAAGTGAAAGACATGCTGGCCAGGTGTGAGCAAGATGGTAAGAAACTGTCTGCCGTGGGTGTCCATTTTTCCAGTTTTCAATTATACTTTTCTAGGAATCAGAGGAGTGGGAAATTCTGGCACAAAAAGTCCCAGAGTCCATTCCGTGACACACATGGCGAGTCGATCCCCTACAGCAGGGGGGGGGGGTAACTCTTCAAAAAGACTTCCCTTTCAGGGTGGAGGGGTCCACGCAATCAGCGAGCCAGAGATACCTTCTCGGCCAGCTGCACTAGCATTCTGGAGGAGTGGCCTGATTGCTTTCCTCTGGAAGCAGTCCGGGGTCGTTTCTCTCTTTACCAACATGCCTGGCAACAAATCACCACAGACACTTGGGTGCAGCAGATCATTACCAGAGGTTATCACATTCTCTTCAATCTCCGCTCGACAACCCCAAAACATATTCCCGATGTTCCACCCAGTCAAAGGGAATTCACAGCTCAAGAGATCTTAAAGCTGCTAAAGAAAAGAGTCATCCAAGCAGTGACAGCAAACCAGATAGGATCTGGATTCTACTCAAGATGCTTTTTGGTGCCAAAAAAAAACGGGGATCTGGAGACACATTTTGGACCTCAGTATTCTCAACAAATTCATCAAGCAGACAAAATTCCGGATGGTCATGATTCAGTCTATTCTTCGATTTTTAGAAAAAGATAATTGGATGTGCTCTCAAGATCTTCAGGATGCATATTACCACATAAAAATGGATAGGCAATCCAGAAGATTTCTCCGCTTTCAGATTGGAGCCAATAATTACCAGTTTCGAGCACTGCCCTTTGGCTTCTCTACAGCTGCCAGAGTGTTCACCAAATGCATGGCAGTGGTAGCAGCTCATTTAAGACTGCAAGGATTTTGGGTGTTTCCATATCTGGATGATTGGCTCCTCATCTCCCCCACCAAGCGTCATCTGTTAGCAGCATGACAATAGACCATACTTCAAGCAAAGAACCTGGGAATTTCCGTAAACAAAGAAAAGTCTCAACTAGCTCCTGCCCAGTCCCTGGAATTCATAGGGGCAATGCTAAATACATTATCCTGCAGAGTATCACTTCCCGTTCACAGGTTAGAAAGAATTTTTCTTCAGGTCTGAGCAACACTTTCCTGAGACAAGGTGCCCGCATGGGCAGCCCTTCAACTCTTGGGATCCAAGGCCTCAGTAATAACTGTTCCCACTGGCAAGACTACACATGAGGATACTTCAGTGGCTTGTCTTAACTCAATGGTCAATGCTAACGCATCCATTATCTTTCATGATCTGCATAACAGATCGGTGCAGGATGGATTTACTTTGGTGGACGCAGTCAGACATGACCCTATGGAGTCGCCCTTTCTTGATCCCACAGCCCAAGGCCACATTGACCACAGACACCTCCCTGACTGGGTGGGGGAGCCATTTTCAGGGACAGACAGTCCAAGGCACTTGGTCACTTGCAGAGGCTAATCTGCATATCAGTGTCCTGGAATTGATGGTAGTACTCCTAACGTTGCAAGCGTTCCATCTGGCCCTTCCATCAGGGACTGTTGCGATTCAGACCAACAACATGTCAGTAGACTGGTGCATCAACAAACAAGGGGGAACCATATCTTATCCACTGTGTTGGGAAGCCATGAGAATTTGGCAATGGGTAGTATTCCAACTGCTTTCTGATAGGATTGCACATTCCTGGGAATTCAAACGTGATTACGGACAAACTAAGTAGGTGTATTCTCCTTCCTCACGAGCCAACTTCTCAAATAAAGGGGAAAACTGCCTTCATCTACTGGATGTACACAGACAATTATGTTTTTACCTGGACAAGACAAAATCATTCAGGAAGTCCGACCCACTTTTCATATCCTATGCTGGACCAAAACTAGGAAAGCCAGTTTCTAAAGTTACCTTATCAAAGTGGCTAAAGGAGTTTATATGTTTTGTCTATCATCATAACAAACTCCCCTTACCAGATAAGATCAAAGCCCATTCAACCAGATCTATAGCAACTTCGGTAGCTTTTCTTTCTATGAACGACATTTGTGCAGCGGCAGCTTGGGACACACCACATAACTTTATCATTCATTAGAAATTGGACTTGGTCTCCAGTGAGAGGGATTCCTTTGGCTCAGTGGAGCTCAGGAATAATCTTCCTTAGGGTCGCCCAGGATACAAATTAGCTAGGGACTGTGTCCCATCAGTAAGGAATTAATTAAGATTAACAACATTAGATAAAGAAGTTCTGTCTTACCATAATGTTCCATCTATGTGTGGTGCAGAGGGATTGGGATTTCTTTAGATGTAGTGTTTCTAACAGAGCTGGGTCAGACATGGCTTTGTAAGTCAAACAGAGATCTCTAAGTAGGCGATATGAGACAGAGAATAGTTGGAGTTTTTTGAGTCTGTCCATGTAGGACAAATGTTTAAGGCCTAGGATCTTCTTTGTGAGGTACATTTGCTGCCTCTCCAGTTGTTGCAGGTGTTTACTGACGTACATGCCAAATGGGGCATTGTATTCAATGATTGGCCTAATGAGGGAAGAGTACAGGGAGACAATGACCTGTTTCTTCCTGGATGCAAAACCCTTGGTAATGAGATATGCCACATAGAAGGACTTTCTGACCACAGTGGCAATGTGGTGGTTAAAAGAGAGGTTGCTGTCAACCTGTGTTCCCAGATCTCTTATAATGCCTTCTGTGTTCAGTGGACTACCATTGATATGGTAATTCATGGGAACTAGGTTTTTCCCAAAGGGGATGGTGACACATTTTTTGGCATTGAGCTTAAAGCCATGGTTCTGACACCAGTCATTGGTCTCAGTGAGGCCTTTCTGTAGGATGTCAACATCACTTGGGGAGTTAATAATAGCTCCCAACTTGCAATCGGCTGCGAACATTGTCAGCCAGAGTCCCCTCATGTTGGCCTGGACTTCAGAGAAATAGATACCAAACAGGAGAGGACCCAGGACCGAACCCTGTGGGAATTCATTCGTGACTGGTCGGCAGTCTGACTTGGAGTCAGCTACTTTCACACTGTGTGTTCTACCTGTGAGCCAGTTTGCAATGCACCTTGTGATATATGGGTTGATGCCTAGCTTAGTGAGTTTTTCTATGATTCCTGAATGGGGAATGTTATCAAAGGCCTTGGCCAGATCAAGGTAGGCTGTATGACCCACCTTGCCTTCATCCACAGCTCTGCTGACTGACTGAAAGAAGTTGACCAAGTTCAGCAGACATGATCTGCCCTTCACAAAACCAAACTGTGTGGGATCCAGAGTTTGGAGATTCCCTATATCCTTGTATATTAGGTCTATGATGATGTGTTCCATAGCTTTGCATATCAGACTCATCAGGCTAATGGGGTGATAGTTCCCAGAGACTGTAGTCGCTCCTTCTTTGTGGAGAGGGATGACTGTAGCAATGCGCCATTCAATAGGGACAAAGCCTGAGGTGATGCTGTGATTGAAGAGGGCACATAGGTGAGGTGCCAGTTCACTCTGTAGTTCATGTAGAACACAGCCAGGGATATTATCAGGTCCCATAGAATCTGTATTCTTGGCCTTGGACAGTGCTGTTTTAACCTGTGCAGCAGTAATACTGGGTGCCTGGTAATCTACTGGTACTGTGACTGGTCCTTTGGGAGGGGGTAAAGTTGGCATTGAATCTGTCGGCCAGTATATTGGCAATATCTGTTGGCTCAGTATAGGTGGTACCATTTTGCAGTAGCTGAGAGCAAATCTGGGTATTGCTGTGGAGATTCTTTACATAACCACAGAAGGCCTTGTGGTTGTCTTTACTATCTGCTGCAATTCTGTTTTCATAGCTAGCTTTAGAGGATTTGATGAGGGATCTCAACTTTTTGTTGAGGATGATAAGGGAGTTTTTCCAGTCTTGGGACTCCACCATATTCCACATCAGTTTCCTCCTTCTGTTGTAGAGTTTGTTTATGACAGGGGACCACCAGATTGGCTTCCTTTTTTTGGAGGAGAGCATTTTGGTTTTATTGGGTATGGCAAGATCTATTTATTTGGTATGTGTTTGTACAGTGCATTGGTGTATGATTTGGCAGTCTTGCAACTATTCTCCATTTGTGTGGGTGCTGTGAAGTTAGCCACCTCTGTTTTTAGGAGCCCAAAGTTAGCTTTGAAGAAGTTTTTCATGGTTGTTACCTTTGCAGGGGGAGGGTGGGTGGGATGTGGATTTCCAAGGTGATTAGTTTGTGGTCAAATCTAACCAGGGAGGAGTTGACTGTTGGTGTAGAGCATCGGTCGTCCATGTTAGTAATGACCAGGTCAAGGATGTTGCTTCTTCTAGTGGGGGTAAAAATGAGCTGGTCCAGGGCATTGCAATTAATGAATTTCAGGAAACGTTGGGCAAGTGTATTGATACATGAATAGTTTTCCCAGTTAATGGAGGGGTACTTGAAGTATGAGAGTGTTAGGCTGGAGCCTAATATTCTCCAGGGTGCTTAGGAACATGGAGTGTGAGTCTTGGGACATGGTTGTGGGACCTATAGCAGGTTACGACCTGAATCTCTGTCTTACCCAATGTTAGCTGCACCTGAAGTATCTCAAATGCGTTATGCTGAGCAACCAGTCTGGAGGTGTGCACATCCTTTATGAATATGGAAACACCACTGCCTTTGGAGCTTCGGTCCAAGTTCTGGGGCAGAAAGGTGTGGAATGAGTTATGGCCTGGTATTGCAGGGGTGCAGAAATGTTATTACTAATTTAAATTTTAGATGTGATTTTAAGTGTAATTTTGCAGTGTTTAGAAATTAATTTTAAGGCAAATTAATGATGTGGCATTGGGGGATGTGTTTGTAAATTTATGAGATATTATGAAGCATATTATATTTTTAAGTCTGATTATAAGGTATATATAAATATGTATATATGCTTTAGAGATGAGAGATATGAAGAATGGTGTGTAAGAATCAGGTCACCAGTCACTAAGCAAAGATGATGATTTTGTGTAACAAAGTTACCACCTTACTTGTTGCTATAATATCAGTTGAAACTTTGTCTGTATATATAACAAATTCCTTCTTCACAATAAAGCGATTATCCACATCAGTAACATTCTCTTTTGAGGAATTTGTTTTCACTTGAATACAAGGATGATTTTATTGTCTTTTAGTTTTGGCAGCATACAGTACCTTTGAACAATTTCTTTTTTTTTTTAAACATTTTTTAATTGATTTTCATGAAATAAAATAATACAAGAAATATGATATATAAATATGCTCCATATATGTCTTAAAACATAACATGGAACAATAACTATTTACAATGTTCATAACAGGTATATCTTTGTTGTTATTACATTTTATCTAGTAGTTTTTCCAAGATTCAACCAAGTTAATTTCTTGTGTTATCTTAATAGTTGTTTCTGAAATAGTTTGCAACTCCCTATTGCATATATCAAAAAGAATATAAGCCTGCTAGGAGTTAATGCGCTTGCCAAAAAAGCTAAGGTCCAAAATGAATAATAAAATGTGGATGGCAAGAGCAAAGCAAAGCAGATGTCCCAAAACAGCATATAAATATCCTCGATACCTCAGTAGTCCACAGTACATCAACAAATAAATAACTGGTGCTGCAACTAGTTCAGTATAAGGAATATATAATTTATTTTCACAAACAGGTTAGCGCTTTCACCAGATGGCTTCATCAGACCAACTAAAACATTTCACTCATCAGTTTAAATACATAAAATGGCGGGAAGAACAGCCAGACTTAAAGTGAAAGAATCAATATTCATTTTCAACCTGTATAAATCAAATCAACTATTCAAATGTATACAATAAAAACAACAATCGATAAAAACATTCATATATATATCCAATATTTAATGAACTAAAAACATCAATCATGAACAATTTGTCAAGTGTAGATAAAAATATCTAACATATAATATCCCTATAACATTAAGAAATGAATAGTCATATAGCAAGATAAAATCCATAGTGTACATATATAAAAAAGGACTGCAAATAATAAACTATAATATCAGACAAAAAATATATGTATTAAGACATGTCTTAAGCCCTCAATTTACTCATCTTGAGGAAAGGTTGAATTGGGACCTTACCATTTAATCCAGGGCTTATATCAGATCTGAATCTCATGATCCAGTTGGTCTCCCTCGCTTCTGTAAAAGTCTTAATATCTCCTCCTCTAATACTCCTAAATATATTTTCCACTATTTTAAATCTAAAACTATGTCCCTCTCCTCTCTCTGTAACATGTTTTGCTAGGGTATTGGTCATAGATCTTATCCTGATGTGATACATGTGCTCACGCATCCTGTCCCTCAAACACCTATTGGTCTTGCCAATATAAAATGCGGAACATCCCAAACAGGATGCTAAATAAACAACATCAGTGGACATACAATTGCCCTTAGCTTGAAACGTGAAAGCGCCAAAACCAGAAGGGTGTATAAACATAGGATCAGAGTCAATTAGAAAACAAAAATTACAATGGTTACAAGGTAAAGTGATACGGGGTTCATTGGAGCTGTCCTGTCTACTGTTTCTCGGGTAGCACAACAGTCTCTTCAAATTCATTTTATTCTTATAGACAAATTTGGGTGTAATCCCTATAACTTCTTTAATAGTCGGATCCACTGATAAAATATGCCAATGTGTCTTAATTACATCTTTTATAGTTCCTACATCTTTGGTATAATAAATTGGGAAAATTACATTGTTAGACTCCATTCCCCTTCTGGGCCTTTTGTCTCCCATAGTATTATAGTCATGTGTCCTTGCAGGAAAAATAAGGAGCTGCTACATTAGATCTCAACTCATTAATGTCTAACATCCCATTGATCAAATCTCTATTATAATAATTCCGTGCTCCTAACCTCTGTTGTAAATCACCTAATCCTTTCCTAAAATTCAAATCTATCGGATTATATCTAGAAATACGCACAGCCTGTCCTCTGACAGTATTATTGTATACATATCCAGGATGCATGCTATGTCGATGTAATAGAACATTCTTATGACAGGACTTTCTATATAATCCTGTATTAATCATTCCATTTCCTAACTTCTCTACATAAATGTCTAGAAAAGGAATCTTGTCAAAAGACCAATCAACAGTGAACTTAAGATATCTAGTAACAGAACTAATCTCACTAACAAACTCATCCAATTTATCAGATGTACCTGTCCATAAAAGGAACAGGTCATCTACAAACCTTCTATAAAATGGAACAAAACTATTGTAGTTGGTCATCTGAAACATATACCTATTTTCCCATTCAGCCATGAAAAGGTTGGCGTAGCTATTGGCACAGGAAGTGCCCATAGCTACGCCATCGCTCTGTAGGAAAAATCTGTTATTAAAACAAAAAACGTTTGATTCTAACATGACTTCTAAAAAATATATATAAATGGAGAGCGGTTCCGTTGACCAGCCCCTTCCAGCTACAATGGGTCTTAAGGGTGGATTCACTCTATCCTTGTGTATCTTTGGAAGCCCTTGAATGACCGGTATAAGTGGATATACAGCTTCCAAAAATTTGAACAAATTAAAGTCTATAACTTCACTCTTTAGTAGATCATTCAACATACAATGTATCCTTTCAGTCAAGTTGGTTGACTGCCTCTAATGTAATGGGAATATAGTAGACACTATCACTCAGCATCTCAAACATACGTTCTCGGTACCTAGAGGTATCCATAATAACCACCATTTATATAGAGAATAAATTGAGACCGATAGTTAATGCTAATATATTTATACTAAAGGATACGAAACAGTTTTTGTTAGATTTATATAATTTTATTGCTTTGGCACCTTCTAATCAAGAATATATTTTTGTCACTATGGATGTACACTCCCTATTCACAGTGATTCCTAACCTGGAAGGGATAGGAATGGTAGACAGTTATCTAAGGAGAATGTCAGACATAGATGGTACAGAGATAGATTTGTTAATGACTTTTTTAGAAGTCATATTGGAATCAAACGTATACAATAATATTGTCAGAGGACAGGCCGTGCGTATTTCTAGATATAATCCGATAGATTTGAATTTTAGGAAAGGATTAGATGATTTACAACAGAGGTTAGGAGCACGGAATTATTATAATAGAGATTTGATCAATGGGATGTTAGACATTAATGAGTTGAGATCCAATGTAGCAGCTCCTTATTTTTCTGCAAGGACACATGACTATGATACTATGGGAGACAGAAGGCCCAGAAAGGGAATGGAGTCTAACAATGTAATTTTCCCAATTTATTATACCAAATATGTAGGAACTATAAAAGATGTAATTAAGACACATTGGCATATTTTATCAGTGAATCCGACTATTAAAGAAGTTATAGGGATTACACCCAAATTTGTCTATAAGAATAAAATGAATTTGAAGAGACTGTTGTGCTACCCGAGAAACAGTAGACAGGACAGCTCCAATGAACCCCGTATCACTTCATCTTGTAACCATTGTAATTTTTGTTTTCTAATTGACTCTGATCCTATGTTTATACAACCTTCTGGTTTTGGCTCTTTCACGTTTCAAGCTAAGGGCAATTGTATGTCCACTGATGTTGTTTATTTAGCATCCTGTTTGTGATGTTCCACATTTTATATATACATTTTATATTGGCAAGACCAATAGGTGTTTGAGGGACAGGATGTGTGAGCACATGTATCACATCAGGATAAGATCTATGACCAATGCCCTAGCAAAACATGTTACAGAGAGAGGAGAGGGACATAGTTTTAGATTTAAAATAGTGGAAAATATATTTAGGAGTATTAGAGGAGGAGATATTAAGACTTTTACAGAAGCGAGGGAGACCAACAGGATCATGAGATTCAGATCTGATATAAGCCCTGGATTAAATGGTAAGGTCCCCATTCAACCTTTCCTCAAGATGAGGAAATTGAGGGCTTAAGACATGTCTTGATACATATATTTTTTGTCTGATATTATAGTTTATTATTTGCAGTCCTTTTTTATATATGTACACTATGGATTTTATCTTGCTATATGACTATTCATTTCTTAATGTTATAGGGATATTATATGTTAGATATTTTTACCTACACTTGACAAATTGTTCATGATTGATGTTTTTAGTTCATTAAATGTTGGATATATATATGAATGTTTTTATCGATTGTTGCTTTTATTGTATACATTTGAATAGTTGATTTGATTTATACAGGTTGAAAATGAATATTGATTCTTTCACTTTAAGTCTGGCTGTTCTTCCCACCATTTTATGTATTTAAACTGATGAGTGAAATGTTTTACTTAGTCTGATGAAGCCATCTGGTGAAAGCGCTAGCCTGTTTGTGAAAATAAATGATATATTCCTTATACTGAACTAGTTGCAGCACCGGTTATTTATTTGTTGATGTACTGTGGACTACTGAGGTATCGAGGATATTTATATGCTGTTTTGGGACATCTGCTTTGCTTTGCTCTTGCCATCTGCATTTTATTATTTATTTTGTCCCTATTGCATATAAGTTTAGCTAATAGTAAAAATATGTAAATGACAGGATTTTTTTACATTTCCAATTTGATGTAATGATTTTTCTTGCATTTGCAAGCAAGGACCAAAGAAAGTGTACTTGTATTTTGGGGATATGTGTTGGTATCGGTGCATTGAACAGTAATAATGACTCAGATACTTCACACTTGTCCAACCACAATGCTTTTATGAAATTTCTGAACTCTTTCCAGAATGGAGTTATTATTTTACATGTAAGAAACATCTGTACCCAATCTGCACAAAGTATTTCCTTACATTTCCAACATTTATTAAGATTATTTTTTTATATCAAGTCCATCTTATGTGGGGTAATAAAGCTCCTATGGATATATTTCCAAGTGAAGATTTTCCAAGAAGGGGATGACATTGTGCTACTAATTGATTTAAATACTAATTCTTTATCACTATCTGAAAACATGGATTTGTTTATTCTCTCTGAAATTCCATAAGGAGTCCTCTGGGATTTGCATATTGGTTCTTAAAGATGTATATATACTTGACAATGATAGAATATTACTAACTTGCAAAGTGTTTATTTCACAAAGAAGAAGTATTTTAGGTAAAGGTGTTGTGCTGGTGATATGACATATTTTGAATTCATTAACTATGTATTCTCTAAATATTTGTATGTTCAGCCAGTTGTTGTGCTTTGGCCATAAGAGAACATGGTTTGTGGATATTACTATTGCAGAGAAACTGGTGCTAGAAAACTAAGCCATTTTCTTCCATTACTTTTATTTTAGATATGTTGAAAGAGTCCAGACATGTCTTCATGTATGCTATGGGAAATATTAAAAATATTAAGCTTTTTGCCATATGATTTTTGTTTATTATCTTTTTAAAACGATCTAATATGTAATTAGTGAAAAGAGAATTTTTTTCTTATTATTGGTATTGTAGAAATGTTCTTTGACAACAAGCAATATTTTTTTATTTTCTGAGAACATATTATTGTCAATATTTGTGTCTATGTGAGATAATAAGATACTTACATGGAGATCTTTCCAATTAGAGCTATATTTGGAGTTTAACCATTGGCTCATAAGTATGGTCAATTCCGCATAAAGTTCTAAATTTGGGAATGCTATTCCCCCATCTTTCCAGCTTCTGTAGTGCCAAGCATGGCTGATTCTTGGCTTTTGAGGAAACCATAGGAAATTTATTAACACAGAATTTAGTTGCTTCATTAACTTTTTGGATGGGGAGGCAATTAAAGTTTGGAAGTAGAACAAAATTTTGGGTAATATGATCATTTTTATTAATGACAGTCTTCCTTCTATCATGAAATACATTTTATTCCATCTATTTAAAAATTCCTTTACTGTGGATAATAGGTATTTGTAATTTGCTTTTAAAGTATTATTCCAGTTTGACGTTATGTATATCCCTAAGTCCTTAATGGTGTCATTTTCCCAGTTAAAATTGTTATGTTGTCTTAGTAAAGTGTTTACTTTTTTATTTATTAATAATGTTTCTGTTTTGGTGTGATTAGAGCTTAGGCCTGAAACCTTTTCAAAAACTTGCAGGGATATTTTTATATGATCTATAGAGGAATCTGTATTTCCAATTGTTAGCATGACATTGTCCGTAAGAACTTGTATTTTAGAAATGTTGCTTGGACTAACAGAAAATCCCCTTATATTAGAATTTACTCTTATGAAGTTAGCTAGAGGTTCTACTGATAGGGCAAATAACAAGGGGGAGAGTGGGCAGCCTTGTTTAGTGCCTTTTAGGATGTTGAGCGAACCTGATAAAAAAAAGCGCCAATTTTGATCTATGATATTGAGTTAACATATAATCTGTTAATTATATCGATAAAGTCAGGGGAGAAGTTGTATACTTCTAATACTTTAAATAAATAGGACCAATTTATAGAGTCAAAAGCCTTGTTTAAGTCTAGGCTAATAATTGATAGTTCCTTTTTTTCCTGTTAGCATGATCTACTAAGGAAAGGAGACTGATAACATTGTCTTGTACTCTTCTATTTAGGATGAAGCTTGTTTGATCAGCACCTATTATGTTAGGCATCAGTTGATTTAATCTGTTAGCTAATATTGATGTAAAAATGTTATAGTCTACATTTAATAGTGAAATGGGACGTTACAAAGTTACTATTTTGGGGTCTTTGTCCTGTTTTAGGATAGGGGGAATCATGGCATATTTCCAGGAAGGGAATGAGCTTGCCTTTTTTCTGAATTCCTCAAAAGCTTGTAAAAGTATCTTTAATGTATCATCTGTGAGTACTTTATAAATTTCTCCTATTAATCCATCTAATCCTGTGGCTTTATTGTTCTTAAGGCTTTGAATTCTCTCTCTTAGTTCACTTAATGTTATTGGTTTGAGAAGTTTGATATTATGTTCTGTTGATAGTTTGTTGCCTATGTTCTCATTTAAGAAGTTATCTTTGGGGATGTTCTTATTAATATTTGGATTTGTGTTTATTATTTTGTGATGTTTTCTGAAAGTCTCAAGAATATCTTCTAAATCTGTTACAATTTTAGTTTTATTTTTAGTTTCATCAACAATTTCCCTTATATGTTTAACATTGGTTAAGTTTTTTGATTTTACAGCTAATCTGTGCATGTTTTTTGGGTTAACAGAGTAAGACTGTAATTTGATTCTTTCTAAATTCATTGCCACTTTGTGATTAATAATTTCCATGTAATCAAGGTTTAATTGTTTCAGTTCTGTATTTGTTTGTCATTATTTAGATTACTTTTTAGTTAATCAATTTTTGATTGTATTCTTGACAGCGTACTATCCCATTCCTTTTGTTTGTTTAGGTACCAGGTTTGGATTTTACCAAAAATGTAAGATTTTAACATATCCCAGACAACTTTAGAAGTACTATCATTGTCATTTATGTTTAGAAATATTTTGATTTCTTTCAGAAACAATTTCTTAAACCCAGTTATCTTAACAATGTATGCTGGTATTCTTTGCCAATATACTAGATTTCATGTGGATTTTAAAGAAAATAGCATTGTGGTCGGACAATGGACAGGAGCTAATGAAAACTTCCTGAATTTTTGAGAATAAATAATCTGTAACCAATACCTTATCGATGGTAGTTTGCGTACCAAATCCGTATGAGTAATGTGTGTATTTTAGAGATTTGGGTTTTATTTTTTCATAAACATCTCTTATATTTGAATTATCGATGAAGTTGTTCAATCTTTTAACAGGTGCAGATATCTTTAACTTATCACATTTAGTAGTGTCACTTCTGGAGAGAATGCAGTTAAAATCACCTGCATATATTATTTCTCCCTTAGAACTGATTGCAAGTAAGTCAAGATATTTATTCACTGTTGCAGCACCGACACCGGGTATCCAATAAGTATTGGCTAATGTGATTCGTTTTTTTATTTATTTCTAGAATAATTAAGCAGCACATGCCATTTTTGTCGGACTACGTGTTGATTATTTTAGGTACTAGTAGTGTTTTCCACCACAATATCATGGTGCCTCTTCTTTTGGTCCGAAAATGAGATTCTGCAGGTATAGAGTAGCCATTAAAAGACATCCTATTCAAATCTTCTATTATATGAGTTTTTTGCAAGAATGCAATATCTACTTTCTTAGTTTTCAAATATTTTGTTAAGCTTCCTCTCTTTATAGGATTGTTGAGTCCATTTACATTTAAGGACAAACATTTATATGAAAACATTCCTATAGATTGTGTTAGATAGTAAAAATTTTGTTATGAACATAACATGAACAAGTATAACTGTAAAACATTTAAAACTATTTACAAGTCTAAACATGTAATATTTAATTCCTGGTTTAATGAGAAGTTCCTCAAAACCACCTTCGTCCATCCCAAGAACAGTAATTTACGTCCATTCTGTGCTACTGCCATTACAATAACTGAATAGAATGTAATAAGAAGTGAGAAAAATAAAAGGCTACTCCTTAGAATTGTTACTGATTTGAGCAGTGAAATATCAAAGTATGTGAAATTAAAGTTAATACGTTATTTGTGATAATTATGCATATTAGAAGTAATTATCTTTGTACAACCAAATCAAAGAGTCATTTTAAAACAAAAGACCTAGTGTATAGGTTCATAGGTTCATACTAGGCTACCTGCCCTAGGGCATTTATAAGCCTAGCCAGAATGTGTTTGGCTTTCACCACCCATTTTAAATTAATTTTGCTATGCACTTTTTTGAGGTTAGTATACTGTGCCTCTGTCTAACAGTGACACAGAAGTGATACCCAGGGTAAACCTACGATCTCCATTCCACTCATCAAGATTCCTCTTGAAGAGAGTCAATAAGGGACTCTGCCTAACCTGGACTGGGATTTTATTCCAGAGTGAAGGGAGCCTCTGGGTTATGAATCTGTCCCTCCAGCATGTCCTATTTATTTCAGTGCTGAGGTTCAAGTTTCTTGAGCATGTAGCTCGATAGAATTTGGATTTTCTGAGGTGCAGCATGTCCATTAATTCCGGGTTGGATATGGCTTTATACATCAGGCACAGATCGCCTCTTAACAGGCGGTATGCCACTGAGTAGTAGAGCTGGAGTTTCTTTAACCGGGCAGCATATGGCATCTGTTTGAGCCCTTTGATCCTCTTGGTGAGGTACTTTTGGTGTCTTTCCAGTTGCTGCAGGTGTCTGGTAAGGTACATCCCAAAAGGGGCATTGTACTCAATCATGGGCCTGATGAGGGATGAGTAAAGAGGCACGATGACCTCCCCTCATCTAGATGTGAATCCCTTCATGATTATTTGGGTTATATAAAATGTTTTTCTAACCACTTTGGCCAGGTGGTTGTCAAATGAGAGATTGCTATCAACTTGGGTCCCCAAGTCCCTAATTACTTCTTCCATACTTAATGGATTACCACCTATGTGGTAATTTGTGGGCACTTTGTTTTTTCCAAAGGGGATGACTATACACTTTTTGACGTTTAGCTTGAGGCCATGGCTCTGGCACCAGTTGTCTGTTTCTATGAGGCCCTTTTGGAGGATGCTTGTGTCAGCTGGAGAGTCGATTATGGCACCCAGTTTGCAGTCATCTGCGAACTTGGTCAGCCACAGTCCTTCCGTGTTGGCCTGTACCTCCGAGAAATATATACCGAACAAGAGAGGTCCCAAGACTGAGCCTTGTGGGACGCCACTTGTAACTGGTTTGGAGTCTGACATGGCTCCAGCAATTCTAACCATGTGGGTTCTGTCCTTGAGCCAGTTTGCAACCCATCTAGTGACATAGGGGTTTATATTTAAGCTGGTGAGCTTATCTATAATGCCCGAGTGGGGTATTGTATCAAAGGCTTTTGCGAGGTCCAGGTAAGCTGTGTGGACCACCTTCCCCTCGTCAATAGCCTTGGTGACTGTTTATTGTTACTGGAGTAGGAAAATAGTAATGTCTTTAGGTAGCTTATGTTTAGCTATGAGTCTAAAAGGTTTTCCAGATAGAGTTAATAAAAAATATGGAACGGTCAACAAATTTAAGTAAAAGCTATTAAGATTTAAACTAGAGGGCACAAGAGCTGTCCAAAACCTAATAAGTGACTCTCTCTGTAAATTAATAAGAACAGGTATTTCAAGTCCTGGCAATAACAAATGTAGAAATTACTAGTACCTGACTGTACATATTATGCTAGGGACAACTATAAACATGTACATGTATAAATGGCACAGACAACACAGTAATATGCAACAGTTGAACAGCAACTGCTACAGATACACAAACAAAGTAGGCTTTTCAGCTGGGAGTAACATTTCTGCAGTTTGTTCTAAGTAGTGGGGATATTTGTAGCATTTCCATATTCAGGCTTGTATTTGGGCCTAGTGTTTGTGGAGGCTGTGTGTCTGAGCACATAATTCAGGGACATCTTGTTTTACCCAAAGCCATCAGGCATTTCAGTGAGAGAGAATTGTTTGAGGCCATTGGCTGACTGAGGTCTCCTGGACTACAGCTTAGACTAAGCACCTCATTGGTTCTTTTGAGATTTCTTTCTTAAAAGCTGTCTCAGGTTTCAACTTTCTGTTACCTAAGAAGCTCAGTTGTGAGTGTTCAGCCATTTTACAGTGAGCTTATCGAAGGAAGGACACTCAGCAAACTCGGAGCTACAATATATAACATTAAGTATCCTGTTTTTTGTTTATTTTGTTCTTTATTTCTTTGTTGTTTATAGCACTTTGTGTACTGTGTATTTTTTCTAGCATGTTTCACTGTGTGTGAGGTATTAACTGGAAATTGTCCACTCTTATTAAGCATCTGTTGGGTTGTTTGTTTATGATAACTTGTTGCAGTTAAACTCTTTTTTTCTAGTGGCTCCTTTAGCTGTTTAAAACTTTCATTTAAAGGCTCACTGCTGCTTTTCAGCTGGGAGTAACATTTCTGCAGTTTGTTTCCCACCCTCCCTTACTGTTGGTATAGTGTTTTTATAGTTGGTGGCTTTGCAGTTGCCCGCCCCTAGTGTAAATTTGATCTGGGACCCTCCTCCCAGTCTAGTGTCATTACCTCATTCTACCCAGTACAGGGAGAGCATTTGAGAAGGCCAATCAGCTTAGTTTCTGCTACTCCTTTCTCTCTTTCCTTTCTCTATTTCCAAAAAAAAAAAAAAAATATCTGCTTTTACTGTATTTGTGTTTTTTCTTACTTTATTTTGCTTTTGCGTCATCTTAAAAGTACTCAATTGTATTTATTACTGCTTGGTGTAACTCATTGTAAGCCTTTTAGTTTAAGCACCTGGGCTTCAGACCAGTTTTACATTAGGAAGGTTTGTGGTCTGCACTGTAGTGGCAGAACAGATAGCTTACATCCTTCTAAGTTGGGAACTGCTGATTGAGGGCTCAGTGTCTGTTATTCTAAAAGTGTATTAATTCTGGTTTAAGCACTTGGGCTTGAGGCCACTTATTTTACATTAAGAGGGTTCGTGTTCTGCACTCTTGTGGGAGGAGAGGCTGGACTCTGTCCTTCTGAGCTGGGAATTTCTGGTTAAAGCTTATAGTGGCTGCATATTTGAACTGCTTCTTACTGAAATTGGTACACCTCGTTTGCTGTAGCATAGACTAGATCCAGACCTGCTGAATCTAGCTTTGTTTGTATAACTTGAGCACTAATCCAGGCATTCTTTAAAGTATTCAGTTGTATTTATTACTGCTGGTAGTAACTTGATTAAAGTGTAGCTATCATTTCTAAGTCTTTTGGATTAAGCACTTGGGCTTCAGACCAGTTGTTTTACATTAGGAAGGTTTGTGGCCTGCACTGTGGTGGCAGGACAGGTAGCTTACATCCTTCTAAGTTAGGAACTGCTGATTGAGAGCTCAGTGTCTGTTATTCTAAAAGTGTATTAGTTCTGGTTTAAGCACTTGGGCTTCAGGCCAGTTATTTTACGTTAAGAAGGATTGCGGTCTGCACTCTTGTGGGAGGAGAGGCTGGACTCTGCCCTTCTGAGCAGGGAATTTCTGGTTAAAGGCTTATAGTGCCTGCATATTCTAACTGTTTCTTACTGAAATTGGTACACCTTGTTTGCTGTAGCATAGACTAGATCCAGGCCTGCTGAATCTAGCTTTATTTGTATGCTTGTTGTTTGTTTATTTCCTGAAACGCTAATTCCACCTAAAACGTGGCCTTTTAGCACTTCTGTGGATCCCTAGTGATATCTGCATTGCTTACTGTACTTATTTCCTTGTTTCACTTGAAAGAAAGTTACTGTTTGTCGTTTTGCATTTAAATTACCTGTAACACATTGCATTTAAGTTACCTGACACTTGCTCACTAAAGCAATTATATAAGTCAGCTCTAAACAAATTAAAAGCGCTACACCCTCACAAACTCCCCTTGAGTACCTTGTTCCCCATTGGCCCTTTTTTCAATTATAAAGGAATTCCCAATACTATTCTAGCATGTCCAAAGGTCAGTTGTCAATCTCCTCTCCGGTCCAGCAGGTGAATCTGGGAATCTTGAGGCAATGTTACAACTGCCTCATGTACACAGACAACCCTCTCCTCCTCCCAACAAATTCCAACACATGTGAGAGATGCAACCATATAGCCAAACTGGAGGCTAAGCTCTCTCAACTCAGTACTGGCGTAACCACTCAGGAGGAGAAGGAAACCACACTCACTACAATTCCAGTCTCACATAGACCTACCACAACAACAAACCAAACACATAAACACACAAAACATACTCGGAGGCTCTAAATAAAAATCTGCCTAAGCAGCAGAGACCTCCAAAGCAGACACCCAAGCAACCGCTACCCCAAAACAAAACACATGCAACACATAACTCACAAAGCCAGTGTGCCGAACAGTCACAGCCCTTAAGGCTAAACAACACACCTGATACACTTGTAATAGGTGACTCTATCGTCAGGCACACTGATGTCCCGCTCACCAGGCTGAACAAGGAGAAGGTCAGGGTGAGCTGCCTGTCGGGCGCTAGGATCCGCCACATAACACAAGCACTCAGGTCACTCCAAGGCAAGTACAAATATGACTCCGTCATTGTCCATGCTGGTGTGAATGACCTGAGACGTACCTCCCTGGACTACATGAAAAGAGACATAGAGGAGCTCTCTGAGCATGTAGCCCAGGCCGGTATGACCCTGACCTTGAGTAGCATCTTACCCTCACCAAGAATGATGCCACAATATGAAGACAAGATGATCAATTTCAACAGTTGGCTTAAGTGTTGGTGTCATTCAAAGGGGATTCAATGCCTGTCAGCCTGGGATGACATGCTCGACAAGCCACGATGCTTCGCTAGGGACGGCTTGCACCTGTCACCCCTGGGCTTACAGATATTGACAAAGGCTCTTGCTACCCCCATAGTGCCTTTTTTAGGCAAGGTTCAAAAGACAAACCCACCTCCATAGGTATCACAAGGGATAAGAAACTAAGAGTAATGCTACTCAACGCCAGAAGTCTAAACCTCAAGATGCACGCACTCGAAACTCTCCTTAGCATGGAGAACATCGATATCTGTGCAGTAACAGAAACCTGGTTCAAGGCTCCCGAGAGCACCCCAGCACTACCAGGTTATACCTCATAGCATGCTTTTCGGCCCCAAAACTTGGACCGAACCACAAAAGGAGGGGGAGTATCAATATTCGTCAAAGATACCCACACCTCCAGGTTGGTGGCACAGCACGAAGCATCAGAGACTATCCATGTGCAACTAACTGTGGGTAAAACTGCCTTCCAGTTTATAGCCTGCTACAGGCCACCCTCCCAAACCCAGGAACCCCACTTGGCCTTCCTGAGAATACTGGAAAATATGAAGGTCTCTCCAAACACCATTATATTGGGCGACTTCAACTACCCAAACATAGACTGGGAGCATTACTCTAGCTCCAACACCTAGCCCAAAGGTTCCTAGAATTTATAAACTCAAATGCTATGGAACAACTTGTTACCACTCCCACAAGAGGGGAAAACATACTGGACCTGATCATCACCAATATGGGGACACTATGCTCCAGACCAGAAGTGTATCCCTCACTGGTAAGATCAGACCATAAACTAATCTCACTGGATATTCACATCCTGACCCCACCCCCTGCCCAGAAAACCACAGTGAAAAACTTCTCTAAAGCAAATTTCACATGCCTCAAAACCGAGGCGAAATCCTTCAAAGCCCCCGGGCCTGTGGAAAATACAGCCCAGACCGCAGAATCCTTTATAAACGCATTCTATAAAACCTTCAGGAATGCATGGATCATGCAATCCCAAATAAAACCAAGACCCAATCCTCCAAAGGCAGACGTCCTGTCTGGTGGACCCCAGCCATAAACAAACTATACAATAGAAGGAGGAAGCTACTACATGATAGAGCAAAATCCCAAAAGGGAAGGCATCTCTGATCAGTATTAGCAAAAAACTACGGGCACTCATAAAATCGTCTAAGGCCAGCTTCGAGAGAAAAATTGCACAGGACACTAAGGATAATCACAAGGCTTTCTTTAGTTATGTTAGGAACCTGGGTGGGAATTCCCAGATATGCTCAGAATTAGTCCAAAATGACAAAAAAATACACCAAGCCCACAGACATTGCAAACATCCTAGCTGACAGGTTCAGTGCAAACTTCTCCCCCCTCTCCCCACCAAAAGGGCAAATATCTATCCCAACAGAGTGCTGTCCCCCTGACATCTCAGATGCTCAGGTAAGAGCAGCCCTCTCCAAAGCAAAAAACACAGCATCAATGGGACCAGATGGTGTCCCGGCTCGCCCTACATGAACTCCAAGAAGAGCTAAACCCAAACATAAAACGACTGTTCAATCTTAGCCTTACTACAGGATATGTACCCAAAGAGTGGCGTACAGCAACAGTGGTCCCTCTCCACAAAGGTGGTGCCTCAACGGATCCTGGAAACTATCGCCCCATAAGCCTGACTAGCTTGGTCTGCAAAGCTATGGAAAGGATCATCATGGACCTCATAAATAAAGATATTGGGGACCTACAGACACTGGATCCTACCTAGTTTGGTTTTGTTAAGGGCAGATCCTGCCTCTTAAACCTGGTCGATTTCTTTGAAACAGTCACCAAGGCCATTGACGAGGGGAAGGTGGTCCACACAGCCTACCTGGACCTCGCAAAAGCCTTTGATACAATACCCCACTCGGGCATTATAGATAAGCTCACCAGCTTGAATATAAACCCCTATGTCACTAGATGGGTTGCAAACTGGCTCAAGGACAGAACCCACATGGTTAGAATTGCTGGAGCCATGTCAGACTCCAAACCAGTTACAAGTGGCGCCCCACAAGGCTCAGTCCTGGGACCTCTCTTGTTCGGTATATATTTCTCGGTACAGGCCAACACGGAAGGACTGTGGCTGACCAAGTTCGCAGATGACTGCAAACTGGGTGCCATAATCAACTCTCCAGCCGACACAAGCATCCTCCAAAAGGGCCTCATAGAAACAGACAACTGGTGCCAGAGCCATGGCCTCAAGCTAAATGCCAAAAAGTGTATAGTCATCCCTTTGGCAAAACAAAGTGCCCACAAATTACCACATAGGTGGTAATCCATTAAGTACAGAAGAAGTCATTAGGGACCTGGGGACCCAAGTTGATAGCAATCTCTTATTTGACAACCACGTGGCCAAAGTGGTTAGAAAAACATTTTATATAGCCCACTTAATCATGAAGGGTTTCACATCTAGATCAGGGGAGGTCATCGTACCTCTTTACTCATCCCTCATCAGGCCCATAATTGAGTACAATGCCCCTTTTGGGATGTACCTTACCAGACACCTGCAGCAACTGGAAAGACCCCAAAAGTACCTCACCAAGAGGATCAAAGGGCTCAAACAGATGCCATATGCTGCCCGGTTAAAGAAACTCCAGCTCTACTCAGTGGCATACCGCCTGCTCAGAGGCGATCTGTGCCTGACGTATAAAGCCATGTCCAACCCAGAATTAATGGACATGCTGAACCTCAGAAAATCCAAATCCCATCGAGCTACGCGCTCGAGAGGCTTGAACCTCAGCACTGAAATAAATAGGACATGCTGGAGGGACAGATTCATAACCCAGAGACTCCCTTCACTCTGGAATAAAACCCCAGTCCAGGTTAGGCAGAGTCCCACATTGACTCTCTTCAAGAGGAATCTTGATGAGTGGATGGGAGATCATAGGTTTACCCCGGCTATCACTTCTGTGTCACTGTTAGACAGAGGCACAGTATACTAACATCAAAAAAAGGCATAGCAAAATTAATTTAAAATGGGTGGCGAAAGCCAAACACACTCTGGCTAGGCTTATAAATGCCCTAGGGCAGACAGCCTAGTATGAACCTATGAACCTATGAATACCTTAGACCCCTATATACTGTTATGCAAACATAATGTTACTGGTTGAAAAATTGATGTTAGCAATAAAAATGTCTCAATACATGTGCAAGGGTGATCACAACAAAAGAAGAGTTCACATATCTAGGTACATATTATAAGGGTGGTTGTGTGTTAGTCATATAGCGCTATTCCTATGTATACCTAGATAGAGCAATGCATATGAGCTACAAATGTATACCTACATTCATGATTACTGACCTGTGCATATGTATCTTAGAATAAGCTATGTTCAAAAAATTATTAAAGCTAGATAACAAAACAGATATCTAGAAACTGGTAAGTAACTCTCTCTGTAAATTGATGAGAGCCTGTACATTTTTACAGATCATAGTTAAGTAATAACCTTGGTCTTTTAAAAGCATACGTATCTTACTTTCATCAACTAGGGATATAAATAAGTAAGTTAAACTGAGGAAAGTGCAATAATTATCATAAATAGAAAAGGAGAGAAACACACACAAAAAAAATTCTTTCTGTATGCTAAATATTACTGAACACACAGAAGCCTTTCTGCAAACCTAGGGTTACCATGTTTGGTTATACGACAAAGAGAATGATATATATTTTTTCATCCTCTTAGGGTTGCCAGATTCTTGACTCGCTGGGTCTGGACAAAAGGTCTGTCACACTAGGTGAAGACCAAAAAAAAAAAAAAAAAAACAAACGGTCTTTAGTCTTTAATGCAGAACATTGCGGTTCCACATTAAAGACAAGTAGCTCAGTGTTTGGCGATTTTTGATTGGCCCGTATGCCGGCATACGAGCCAATCAAAAACATGCACAGCTGACCCTCTTTAGTTCAATGCGGAACATAGGTTCATAGGTTGGTACTAGGCTATCGGCCCTAGGGCCCATACAAGCCTAGTCATAACAATTCCCTGGCTATTTCTTCCCACACTATTTTCTTCCTGGACCCCTGTCTAGCAGGTTGACTGACGTGATCCGCGGGGTGAATTTCCTTTCCCCATCCAATCGTCAAGGTTCCTTTTGAAGAGGGCCAAAGAGGCACTCTGCTTGACATGTATGGGCAGTCTATCCCAGAGTCTGGGGGGTCTCTGGGTCAGGAACCTATCCCTCCAGCATGTTTTGTTTATTGTGAAGACAAGGTTTAGATCCCTGGAGCGTGTGGCTCTGAGGGATTGGGATTTCAAGTGTAGCATGTCCAACAGCTCTGAGTTTGACATGGCCTTGTATGTTAAGCAGAGATCGCCTCTGAGTAGATGATATGCGACAGAGTAAAGGTGGAGTTTTTTAAGGCGGTCAGCATAGGGCATTTGCTTTAGGCCTGTGATTCCTTTAGTGAGGTATTTCTGCAAACTTTCCAGTTGTTGCAGGTGTCTTGAGAGGTACATACCAAATGGGGCGTTGTATTTTATAATGGGTCCAATGAGGGATGAGTACAGTGGGACAATGACCTCCTTTTTTCTGGATGAAAAGCCCTTAGTGATGAGGTGTGCCACACAGAAGGATTTCCTGACTGTTGTTGGCGATGTGGTTATCGGAGGTGAGACCACTGTCTACCTGTGTCCCTAAGTCTCTTATCACACTTTTAGTGTTTAGTGTACTGCCACCTATGTGGTACTTCATGGGTACATGTTTTTTCCCAAAGGGGATAACTATACATTTCTTGGCATTGAGCTTGAGCCCATGGCTCTGGCACCAAGCATCTGTTTCTGTAAGGCCCTTTTGTAGTAGTTCCGCATTGAACAGAGCTCCGTTTTGCAGTTTTTTGATTGGCTGATATACTGGTATATGGGCCAATCAAAAAAAAAAATCAAAGCAGAGGCTGTTTTGCCGGCACTGTAACTGGCAGTGCGGGACTTGGGATCGGACTGCCGAACTCGGGACAATCCCGCTGAAATAGGGACCTCTGTTTTTTGAAAATCGCAAAATTTAAAAAAAAAACGCCTGGACAGGAATATTTTTTTGACCATCCAAGAGGGTAATTTTGATTCTGGCTGGAAACATTATCTGGGCTTTAATGTTGGCTTTTTAAAGCTTTTAATAAGTGGGACACACGCTTTTCTCTTTGTGATCACATTGGAAGTGTAATCATTGTCAAATCTTATATTTTTCCTATCGACTTGGACTGGATTTCCTTACCATGCAGCTCTTAGTATTAAGCCTTTGTCTTGTGTAGATAGGAATTTTACAATGATGGACCTCACAGCTGTTGAATTTTGTTATGCAAATGTACATGACAGGGACCTGTGGGCTCTCTCGATTCCGAAAGATAAATCTTCAGGGAGGTTTAGTATTTTTGGAAGCCAGTCATTTAGGAAGTGAATCATATTATTTCCTTCCATTTTCTTTGGAACTCCATAGATCCTAATGTTGTTTCTTCTGGATCTATACTCTAGGTCTTCCACTTTTTCTTGTAACTGGTTATTTTGTTTTAGTAAAAAGTTTATCTGGTTGTCATTTTCCTTTTGCCTGCCATCTATTTCACTTACTGATTCTTCTATACTGCTATTTGGTCAGAGTGAGTAGTAATAATTTCCTTTAAGTCATCAGTTTGTTTATTGCTCTCTTTCTTCATATTTTCCATAATTTTCTCTAAATTATCCATCTTTATAGAAAAATCTTGAATGCTGGTGATTGTTGTTTGAAGTTCCTTTTTCATAGTGCTGTCTTGTAGAGATGTCTTCGAGTGACTCATAGCTGTTTCACTCTGTAACTGGTGACAGAACTTCTGACAGGTAATATGTTGGTAAATAATTGAAAAAAGTAAGATTTCTTCTGATAAAGTTGTTCACAATATCAAAATAAGTAGTTGTGGAAAAATTCTTCAATGTTTGCTGAGTTAAAATAGAAAAATCCTGTCAGAAAAAATAATTTCAGACAGAGCACCAAGAAAGTGAAACTAACTCCTTGGCATCTTGGCCATGCCTCCCTTTGAACAATTTCTAATGTCACTTTGTAAAACTGCTCTTGTTTGAAGAAATGAAAATTTGATCAGAAGACTCTTGTAAATCCACTAAAACAAAATAAATAAATAGTTTAGGCAGTATTTTCTTGGAAAAAACGGAATGATTACATTTTGTACATCAAACTACCAATCTTACCCCCCACGCCATTTGCACTACTGCATGTTATAAAATGTTATAGTTATACCTCTCAACTGAAGCGAATTTCTCATTTTTTACCAGTTTTGAGGTTCAAATAATGGGGTGCCACAATTCCCGAGTGGCACCCCTTCATTTTCAATTTTCCAGCCCTGTTTTTAAATTTTTGGATTTTGACTGATGTCATCACGTGCGCGATGACTTCAGCCCGTGATCCAGCCTGTCGGAATTGAAGCTTGAAGCATTTCGGCTGTTTTGACCGAATGGGAATTACAAACTGTGGGCTTCAGCTGTTATTTGAGCCAGGGAAGAAATGTTTATTCGCAAACCTTATTCGAGTGAGCACTGCAGGAATTACAAACCTTCAGCTGTTATTTGTGCCAGGGAAAGATGTTTTCTGAGCCAGTTATTTGCAAGCGCTGGAGGGAAAGGGAATATTTATTTGCAATGAACCAGAGGATTCTATTTATGAGGCAGGAAGGGAACTCAGTTAAGAACACTGCGATGAATATTTGTGAACCAGGGATTTACTGTAAGTGTTCCATAACCATTACAAAGGGTGTGTGTGTGTGTGTGTGTGTGTGTGTGTGTGTGTGTGTGTGTGTGTGTGTGTGTGTGTGTGTAAACACTGGTCTTAGACAGACTCACTTGTGGAAAGAATGGCATGTTGTTTTTCTCTGTGCAAAAATGGAATATATGTTGCTGATCAGTAACTTTTTTTTTTTTTACATTAGCTCTGAAATGATATCTGGTTTCCAGCAAGCAGTACAGTGAGCAGAAAAAAGTTTCTAGATTCAAGTGTGTCCATGAGTTCCAATATGTAGTTCTGATTGCCCTGAAATTTAGCAATATTTTTAAGTCTTCTGCAGAGCAAGTTTGTTTATGCCTTCTTAGCTATGTAGTATCTGCTGACACATGAAGCTTTTCTCTCACATGACTGTTGGAAAAGATAGGAATCAAACTTGTATGCAGGATAAACTTTGTTGCTAGTGCCAGGACTTAATCACAATGCTATATTCGCCAGCAGCCTACCTCATCTACAAGATGCTCAAGTCTCTGGCTTTGAAACAGTGGGTTTTGATCGCTTGTGACTCGAGCGCTTGTAGTAGAACCAAGCTAATCAGAGGATTTGTGTATAAAGAGTGTTATTGTGATAGGTAAGGAAAAACACAACCTACACAAAACAGAATGCAGGGAGAGTAGTAACTGTAAACAAGGAACAAGGTGAAAAAGAGTAAGTTATGTGTGGAAACTATGACAAAAAACAGGTTAAAAAATAGAAAACGGGTGCGGGTGAATATGGATTTATATAGTACTTTTCAACCAGGCTATATTCAGAGCTTTACACAACAAAATGAAAAGAAGAGCAGTTGAGCAGATGATGGTAAAAGACTGCAGATTTTCAATTTGTTTTATATACTCTCCTAATATGCTTTGCAAAAAAGCTTAATATACTGTAGATAGAAACTGCCTTATAGCATAGAATAAAATTGTATTTAAGTAGTACTTTTTATTCTAAAGTGGCTTACAATAGTAACACTAAATGTAGAATAAAAACATCATAATGGTTTAAGTATTTATCTCACAGTCAAGAGTTACAGGGTTTGATTCTCACTAAGGGGAAATTGCCTAGTCTTAAAATGGTCCTTAAGGGGAGCAAGCATAGCACTTAACTATATATTTTTACTAAATTGGTATGATAATCATAATAATGATTAATTTATTAAATGGGTTGTCTCAATCCTCAAAAAGCTCTTTTTTGAGGGAAAGATACAAGAAGGTATAAAATAATGCTGGTTGTGTTACATGGTTTCACTGCCGTATCTTGAATTCTGAAACTCAGGAATAAAAAGGCCTTTTTGTGAAAGTACTTTTTGAGTCATTATTTACTCTGAGTTTGTGCGATGTTGGAGTTAGATCATGTAAGTCTGCATAGTATATGTTTGGGGAGGACACACACTTTTGAATAGCTGGTTTGGGCTTATTGTTTCACTGTTTCATAAACTGATAATTATTTTTGAACCTACACTATAAAGCCTAAAATGCCATTCTTACAAAGCAGGACATAAAAGCTAGTTATACAGGATCACAAGATAAAAAGCAGCATTACTGGAGCGCTATCAGCAAGCATAAACACTACTGATGTACAAGAATTGTATTCCTCAGGATTTCGGAGAAGCGGGACATGTATGTGAGGCACTTGAATGTGTGTTTAATACAGCATGGCTAGCATGTTAGAAGGAGTCTGAGAGAAAGTCTGGTTGCTTTCCAGTTATTGTTGCAATAATGAAATATTTATCATGTTCCCAACCTAGAGGATGTGGTAGGAAATGCTTGACTTTGATATAATACTCTGTGTGTGAGCTGCTATGCCACTGATCAGCAGGCCATGAAGAATGACTTTTAGAGGTCCTAGCAAACTATAATATTCTTTTGCTAACATTAGAATATTGCCTACCATTAAATGCCCTACTTTTACCATGATAAAACCCACATACTGCAAGTCAGCAAAAACAAAACGTTAAGGTTCATCATCTTCACCCTTCACAATGAACATCATTCCTACACATAAAAGAAAATGGTTACCATTTACTAGGGGGGTCTGGGTCTTTGGGGCCATATTTTGGTTGTGTGCTCTTCAGTTTGTCTTTGAAAGTTGATGTCCCACAATTCCTTTGGAGTGGGCAGGCTTACATAATTATGTGTGCAATGCAAATATTATATCTGAAGCAGTTAACTTCATTTGTGCATCAACCTATGGGTTATCGGATGCATATCGGATCCAAGCCGGCAGTTTCCAACAGCTAAGATCCGAGCTCCAAATTCCCCCTCCTACCCATAATCCCCTGCCATCCCTTACTGACCTCAGATCTAGTTTGCCACAATTACACCCTGCAGCTTGATCTCAAGCTTCCAGTGCCTTAGAGCATATTTTCTGTGAGGAAATCCTTTCTTTTTTTTTTTTGGATAGCTAAAGTTGTGGGTGCATTGTTTTGAGTGTGTGTTTGTTTTAGGATAGTTTGTTAAACTTATTGTTAGTGTACCTTTTTTGTATTACCCCCCCCCCCCCTGTTTCGTGAGAGCATTAGGGTGTGTGTGGTTTTCGGGCCTAGTGAGTGTGTTTTTAGTTTACTATGGCAGAGGCCCCCAAAACATTTTTTTCTAAATGTACCGAGTGTGGCCATAAGCTCTCCCCAGTGGATGGCCACACTTGGTGCGTTTTATGCCTTGGGGTTGAACACTTGTCATCCGGCTGCGCTATTTGTGCAGCGTTCAACCACAGGGCTCTCAAGGACCGGTGGTCGAAGCTGATTCTGGCGGGACTTCTGCCCCCGGACTCGGTTCTGTCATCCAGTCCCCCCGTGGCTCCTGCCGCGGCTGCGGCAGCACCTTCGGCTACTTCCCTTCCCTAGGCCGAGACTCAACCTCCCTCCTTGGGCCAAGAGGATAGGAAAGCTAGACGTGAGAAGCACAAGGAATAGCATCACAAGCGGTGGGCCGAAGCCTCTGCATCAGCCCCGCCAGCCAAGTGGGCTTTTCCCCCCCGAGACCTCCAAGCCTTTTCCTTCTCGGCTTCGTTCACCCTGCTTCTCGCCATGGCCGGAGGAGACCCGGTCTCCGAGGTCATCGAGGCGGCAATCCCATCCCACCTCGGTGGCCTCCTCTAGATCCACTAGAAGTTCAACTGATGCAGACTTGGACCAGATGATGCAAAGGTTCCTCCAGGCCTAACTACAGATGGGAGTGCTCCTGCCTTCCCCCTCCAGGGGGGAGCTCGACTCCATGTTTTGTCCCGATTGCTCCTTCCCCGACCCGCTTCCCGGGTTCGGAGTCTTCGGAGCCGACTAGCGTTGGAGCCGGGGGACTGTCGGCACCGATAGAGTCGAGTGCTTCGGCGCCGATGGCACCCTCGAGTGTGTAGGGTCCCTTTTCTATGGATCCCAGCTCTCGGAGCCGAGAGCTGAGTTTCGGATCCGAGATGGTTAGTATGCCTTCAGCTCCGTCCAGGTTGGAGCATACTGGCCCTCGGATCCGATCACCTCGGCGCCGGCTCCTATCCACATGTCGGATCCAAGGGAGGGTCTGCTCTCGGATCCTAGGGAGAGCAGCTCTCCTTTGGCCTTTGACGTGGTGGAGTGGGTTCTGTCAAGGGACTCCAGGCCCCCCCGGCCCTAGCTATGACCCCACCCTGCACTCCCTCTCAGATGGGCCCAAATTCCATCACCCGGCCCCAGGGACAGCCTGCTGTTACATCCCAGATCGTTCCTTTGTTGGAACAGGATGTGGTTGGTGAGGCCTCCTCGGACAGCCCCCCCGAGGAAGTCCCTCACAAACGCAAGTGCAAAAGGAGGCACTTGGACTCCCCTGAGTCCTTGACAGAGGACACAGACTTGGAGGAAGGGGAAGGCTCCCCAAGATCAACCCCTGAAGATGTCTCATTTGGAGACATCATGGAGATGCTCAGGATTAGAGGAGGGTGGTCTGCCCCAAAGCCTAGCTCTGACGAGTCCGTGTTTCTGGAGGCGTTTGAAGCAGGCCCATGTACCTCTTGGGTGTCCCCTCCAACCGACCCCCTGGTAGACCTGATCACTACCAGGGAATGGAAGGAGCTGGACACTGTGGAGCCTGATCCCAAGAGGCCGGACAGAATTCTTAGCCCCCCCCTCAGACAGGTCACATTGGAGTAAGGGGACCCCCGTAGATGCCATGTTGGTGGTGGCTGCCACTAAAAGGGAACTAGCCCAGGAGCGTCCCACAGTCCACCCTCCTGACAAGGAGTCTCGGGCGATGGACCGCTTGGGGAAGCGGGTGTTTGCTTCAGCCACCTTCTCGGTAAGGTCGCTGAACTATATGGCACACGTCATACGACTCCAGTGGGACCTTATCAAAGAGTACGCTGGTTCGCCCCCAGAGTCCATGTCGGCAGAGGACAAACAAGTTTACTCTACCCCGTATGGCCACACTCAGGTCTATTTCCAATACTGCTATGCGGCTACTATCCCATGCTATGGAGGGAGCCGCTAGAGCTAGTGGAGCGGGCGTCGTCCTAAGGCGACAGGCATGGCTCTGCCACTGTTATTTCACGGAACCCTTTAAGGCATCATTCGCTAATGCCCTGTTTGATGTTCTGCCCTCTTTGTCAAGACAGTACGCGACACCTTAGTCCAGAGTGAGAAAGATGGGAAGACGCTGTCTGCTGTTGGAGTTCGCTTCTCTGCTCCCCAGAGGTCCTTCTCCAAGAACCAAAAGGGACAGAAGAACATGTGGTTCCAGAAGTCTCAGCAGTCCCGTTTCGCTCAGGACCCCCCATCCTTCAGGGGCAGAGAAGGACAGGGTGGACGCTGCCCTAGAGGCAGAGGGGGCCCGAAAAACTTTGGGTCTAGAGAACCTTTCTCTGATCTGCCCACGCAGCAACCCTGAGGGGTTACCCGACTGATCCACTCTGGAGGCAGTCGGGGGGGCATTTCTCGAAGCCCCTAGCAGCTTGGGAGTCCATCACAACAGACCACTGGGTGCTTCGGATTATATCCAGAGGCTACGAGATTCTGTTTCTCCATCCCCCTCTCAGATCCAGATCCCTCCCCGATGTCCCGCCCAATCAGAGGGAGGCCACAGCTGTGGAAATTCAGCAGCTGCTAGAAAAGGGAGTGATCCAGCACGTCCCCAGACCAGTACGGATCAGGCTTTTACTCCAGGCTCTTCTTGGTGCCAAAAAAGATGGGGGACTTAAGACCAATCCTTGACCTTTCTCTCTTGAACCTGGCAGTAACCAAAGAAAAGTTTCGGATGGTCACCCTTCAGTCCATTCTCCCCCTCTTGCAGGAGAACAACTGGATGTCCTCCATAGACCTCAAGGACACGTACTACCACATCTTGATGGACAGACGGTCCAGGAGGTTTCTCCACTTCAGGCTAGGAGCCAGCCATTACCAATTCAGGGTCCTCCCCTTTGGTCTCACCACAGCCCCCAGGGTGTTCACCAAGGTATTATCTGTGGTAGCGGCCCACCTGAGACTCCAGGGAATTCAGGTTTTTTCATAACTGGACGACTGGCTCCTGTCTGCCCCCACAAGGCATCTACTCTGCACGGCCAGGAATTATTTTCTTCACCTAGCTCCCCGGCTGGGAATCATGATCAATGTGGGAAATATCTTCCCTTCTTCCGACTCAGGTCA
The DNA here is from genome assembly GCF_019279795.1 of Protopterus annectens. Classification (NCBI taxonomy): domain Eukaryota; kingdom Metazoa; phylum Chordata; order Ceratodontiformes; family Protopteridae; genus Protopterus; species Protopterus annectens. Next base: position 540,043,358 of record NC_056751.1, on the reverse strand, counting down.
TAGATTTCATCGGAGCCAGGTTGAACACAAATCAGCTTATAGCCTTCTTGACTCCGGACCGGCTGCAGTCTTTAAAACTTCATGTGCAGGCCATTCTTCATTACCCAGCCCCTCCGGCAGAATTGGTCCTGAGGGCCTTAGGCTCGATGGCGGCAACCATCAACCTTTTGCCCATGGCGCGCCTAAATATAAGAATCCTGCAATGGACCCTCCAAGTCCAATGGTTCTTCCTTCATTACCCCCTGAGCCATCCTGTTCCTGTCAGCAGGGTTTGCAGGAGAGCCCTCTTGTGGTGGCTCCAATCTCCGGACCTCCAGAAGGGGCGCCCCTTTTCTATGTCCCCTCCCTTAACCATGGTGACCACGGATGCCTCTTGCCACGGGTGGGGGGGGGCATTGTTTGGGCAGGACCGTCCAAGGCACGTGGAACCATGTGGAGACCTCACTGCATATCAATGTCCTAGAGATGAGGGCGGTGCTGTTAGCATTGCAAGCAGTCGGGAAAATTGCAATCCAGATGGACAGCATGTTGGTCGTCTGGTATATCAACAAACAAGGGGGAACCAGGTCCTATCCACTTTGTCGAGAGGCCATGAGAGTGTGGGAATGGGCGATTTCCACCAACCATTTTCTCATAGCGGCGCACATTCCAGGATGGTCCAACATCCTAGTGGACAGATTGAGTCGCACCATCCTCTCGCTGTACGAGTGGTCTCTAAATCTCAAAGTAGCGAAGCAGATTTTCTCCAAATGGGGTCAACCTCGTTGCGATCTTTTCGCTTCTCCCTCAAACACAAAGTGCAATGACTACTTCGCACTAATTCCCCCACCCGGGGAATCTCCAAGAGATGCTCTGGTGCATGTTTGGCCACCCGGTCTACTTTATGCTTACCCTCCACTTCCCCTGATGCTGAAGTTTCTGCAGAAAGCCAGACGGTTGGGGAGCAGAATAATCCTCATAGCCCCATTCTGGCCTCGTCTGGCGTGGTTCCCATATCTATGGTCTCATCTGGTGAATCCTCCCTGGATTCTAGATCCCATTCTGGATCTGATTTCTCACCCATTGGGCCTGCCGGCCCCGAACCTGAACAACCTCAAGCTCACGGCTCGGTTGATCCAATTCCACTGTTAGCTAGGACACCCGGTATCTCTTCCCCGGTCAAAGCCATCCTAGTAGCTGCTCACAAGCCATCAACTAGAAGGGTTTATAATAGCAAATGGAAACGTTTTTCTATCTGGGTGGAGCACAAGAACTTAGACCCCTTTACAGCTCCATTGCCAGCAATATTAGACTTTCTGTCGGGGTTATTTGACCAAGGTGCTAGCTCCTCCACAGTCAAAGTACAATTGGCAGCTATCTCTCATTACCATGTTGGATGTGATCTGGATCCTTTGACCTCGTCCAGATTGTGCAAAGCCTTCTTAAAAGGCATCTTCTTACTAAGACCCCCGGTGAAGGATGTAGTCCCTCCTTGGGATTTAGCGCTGGTACTCCAGGCTTTAACAACTTCTCCCTTTGAGCCTGCAGCTTAGGTGGATCTCAAATTCTTATCCTGGAAAACAGCTTTTCTTGTTGCCATTATTTCGGCAAGAAGGGTTTCGGAACTTTAAGCCCTTTGCGCCAAGCCACCGTACTTGACTTTCCACAAAGATAGAGTATCCCTCAGGACCAATCCCTCCTTTCTGTCCAAAATTGCATCCGAATCTAACATCAACCAGTCTATTAACTTACCCGTCTTCTTTCCCAATTATCAGAATAAGGGTGAGTACAAATTGCATTCCTTAGATGAACACAGACAACTAAGATTTTATTTACACAGGACAGCTGGTCATAGGGAATCAGACCAGCTGTTTGTATCCTTTGCTAAATCTAGTCTGGGGAAACCTGTTTCAAAAGTCACATTGTCCGGGTGGATTTCCCAGTGTATTCTTCTGGCTTATGAGAGTTCTGGCCGGCCTGCACCTCAGGGAGTCCATGCCCATTCTACTCGGTCTATTTTGACCTCCGCTGCTTTTCGCTCTAGAGTATCTTTGGATGACATTTGCTCAGCAGCCACGTGGGCTTCATCTCATACCTTTATAAACCACTATAAGTTGGATTTTGTCTCCAGAGGGAGAGCATCCTTTGGCTCCGCAGTGCTCTGGAACATCCTTCCATGAGGACCTCCCAAGATTCAGGTAGCTGGGGACTCTGTCCCATAGGATGATGCACAAATGAAGTTAACTACTTCAGATTAAAAAGTTATGTACTCACCATAACGTTCCATCTGAGTAGGTAAACTTCATTTGTCAGCAACCATCTCTCCCTCTGTCCCCCTGATCTACTTGGATGTTCATGGTATTCCTGTGTCATGACAGATTGTATCCAGGTTAACCTATAGAGTGCTCCTCTTCTATGATATTGCAGGTGTTGCTTTAGGCAAACTCGATCTGAGGTCAGTAAGGGATGGCAGGGGATTATGGGTAGGGGGAGGAGCTTGGAGCTCGGATCTCAGCTGTTGGAAACTGCCGGCTCGGATCCGATATGGATCCGATAACCCATAGGTTGCTGACAAATGAAGTTTACCTACTCAGATGGAACGTTATGGTGAGTACATAACTTCTTATTTAATCAGCATACAGATTTGTATCCATTTTTTATGAGCCTTTGTCCAGATTTGTGATGTTTCCAGGTTGAGAAGTGTGGTTACAGTTGCTGAGTGATGCTTGAAAAGGTTAGGTCTAATCATCCCTAATGAAAATCTTTAAAACTGCAGTAATTTTAATTTAATTCTGATTAGTGTCACAATTAAAGATTGCAGCACAGCTAATTTAATAGCTGAGATGAATGTAAGAGTCATAAATAAAGCATCTGTAACAGTTATGTGAAATTTTCATGTCATATTATGCTGTTCAGAATGGTTCCATAAATTTATAAATATTTATCGGCAGTACAGATATACTTAGGATTTACATAAATGTGAAAATAACTGCTCTGAAATCATTAAATGTTCATTAATAGCAAATAATAAAAAATGTGCACATCGTATTTACATTACCCTTTTTTGTTCTTTTGCTACACTTATAGGTACAACAACAACCACAACAACAGTTACAACTACAACAACACCCAGACCAAGAACTATAAGTAAGAGTGCTGCTTGTCTTTAAAAAATAAATTTGCACATAGAATGCATCCTTGTGTAGGTTAATTATTTAAATGTTATACAGTGAAAAGGAATATATTTTGCCACAGAAGATTCTGTTTATTTTATAGTGGATTTATAATGGATATTCATGTTATTATGCAGAAATTTAGAGGTGCACCTTCCTTCTCAAATTATCCAATATGTTTTAAAATAAACAACAAATATGAAACAGCAGTGTAGTAGGCCAAGCCAGGACAAGACCATAAAAGCCAATGTGATTCAGTGAATGGCAAAAAAAACTATTCTCAGGAAAGTAGAATTGCTGGCAATAAATTGTTTTTTTTTTGTTTTTTTTTTTGCCATTCACTGGATCACATTGGATTTTATGGTGGTGCCCTGCCTTGGTCTGTTCCACTGCTGTTTCGTATTTGTTTGTTTTATTGCATATTTTTACATCAGTGGAGTGTTTGCTTCTTGGAGGCATCATTTCCTGTTTGTTGCTTTATTCAGTTTGTTTGATTTTATTATAACTTGATATAACATGAGTTTTGGCAGTTTTTGTCCATTGTTATTTAGTGTGTTATAGTTGCATTATTTGATATTTTCTCTGTGTGCCCACAGTTAACCATCTACTACCTGGCTGCACCATTTTTTGTTATTGTCCCCAGTACAATGCCTCGGGGTTTGGACCTTATCAAATGTGGTTCATGCAGGGGAAGTGATTTGGAGCAGTCTACATCATTATTTATGCTGGCCATCCATGCTAGGAAAGATTTTTTGGTATGTCGTAACACAGAGGCCATAGTGGCATCACATACATCAACATGCAATATCAGCCAGCACCAGCCCCCCTAAGATGCTGTAGTTTTACTGCTGATCTGTCCCGTCCATCCTTCCCAACTCCTCCATTAACCAGGTCACTACTCAGTTTCAGGTTTTCTGAGTTGTACTCTTTCTACTTTATATGAAGATAGCTACCAATACTTATGAAGTGTCTCTGCTCTGGAAATAAAAAACTAATAACTTTTTAAAAGGGAAATGCAAATAGCAAGCTACTCTTACAGTGTTGAACTTTAACTAGCATGTCAGAGAGACAGACCAAAAGGCGCAGTGCTCAAAATATTTGTGTGTGTTCTGAATCAGAACATAATGATTTTATCACCCTGTGACTAACAAGAGTTAATCCCCTCCCTACCCTTCTCTGCAGTTGCTCTTTTTACCAGTATTGTTGTACCAACAAAAAACAGAAATTCATTGTGAACATTAAGTGACATACCTGTTGAAGAAATTTGTCATTTGACCTTATTAAATATATACAATTTGTTTTTGTTTATTTTATCAGTTTGCTAAAGTAAGGTAGAGTTTCTAGTTTTCATAATTAAGGTAGGTAATAAGATCAAACCAGATAAGGCCATGCTATTAAATATGGCAACTCAAGGCTGAAAGATTGCTAGAAAGCAAGTGTTCTTGTAAAGCATATATTCCTATGGAATATGGGTTCAACTGCTGAGTGAATTATTTCTCACATTTGCTGTACTGTATTAAAAGATCAAAGTATGTTGCCAAAATCTGCCCCAACATACGTAATTTTAGCAACAATTTATAGCTTCAACACATATTTTTAAATACATTTGGGAGTGAAATCAATATTATACAATTTTTTATATTGTCTGATTTTAAAATGCTATATAAGAGTTGTCCCACATTGTGACACTATTTCGGCTAAAGTATTGTTCATGTAATTTGGCCCTGTAGTAGGCAAAGGATTAAATGTGTTTTCCTTTTTCAGGTAGGCTCAGTTGTATGTTGAGTCAAAGAGGCTTTAAACCAACACAGATTTATTTTCCTTTTATTCATTTCATTTGGCTAGTTCAGGTTGGTTAGGTTTTTTTTTTTTTAGGATTCCAGAAAGTATAAAGGTGTTATTTGTTTCCCTGTCTTACCTAGACCTAAACAAACTTTCAGCTCTCCAAAGCTTAACAGTTTACTGTTAACAGTTGTTTGAAATAAACCCCCTGCTAAACACAGAGAGCTAAAACTAAAGTCCTGATTGTGATATATGTAAGCTCGGTTAAACTAGTGGCTCAGGCACCAGAAGGAGATATTTTCACAAGCCTTGTTAAACTAATATCTCAGGTACTAGAAGGAGATAGTTACACAAGCTAAGTTAAATTAGTGACTCGGGCACAGGAGGGAGGTAGCTGCACAAGCTTAATTAAAATAGTGGCTCAGGCACTTAAGGGAGTTTGCTACACAACCTCAGTTAAACTAATGGGACAGACACCAGAGGGAGAGATCCACACAAGCTAAGCTAAACTAGTGGCTCAAGTACCTGAGGTAGGTAGCTACACTAGGTAAATTAAAGTAATGGCTCAAGCACTGGAGAAGATAGTTACACAAGTTAAGTGAAACAAGTGGTTCAGATACAGGAGAGGGATAGCTGGGCCCGTTACTGTACTGACATTTGACAGAAGTGAAGTGTACATCATTGTAAGGTATACTCCAGCACCAACCAAGTAGGAATGAGAGGAGTTCCTGCCAAGCAGTGTATGCTGCATCTTGTGCTTGGCATGCCTGGTAGCATGCATGTATGGAGCCTCCATTTGTGAGCCAAACCCATTGGTTGCTGCAGGGCTTGGGAGTTAGGGCAGAGAAACAACAATCCTGATAGCTACCTGGATGATGACAATGTAGCAGGACCAGTGAACCAACGGAAACAAACGCTGTTTTAAGGGAAACAGAGATGGACAGTATAATCGACAAGAGAGTAAGAGGACTAAATATTAACTTTAATAAAATTTGTGATGTTATTAGACAAACGACTGTGTGCCATAATGACAGTCTCCTTTTAAATCTGTCAGGTATTGATTTACGTGATGTTGAAGCATTTGTACTACAATGAGGACTTAAGTTTGTAACTACTTCTATCCCTAGAAAACATTTTTTAAAAGTGGAATTTTTTAGACTTATTAGAAAATTACATCTAATAGGCCATTATGAATGCAATGAAAATAACATCTGTGATTATATTTCTGATGTGTCTATAAGTGAAGAAGATGAAAAAGATGTATTTTTCTCCTGTGATTCCTCTGTTGATTCTTCTAAAAAATTTAATGCTTATTGTTTATTGGATAGAGGGAATGTTTCATGCAAGAGCATTTTTGTTCCTCTTTTTTCTAGTGAAACAATACAGCATTTTTCAAAAATGATTAATTTTGTCATGGAAAATTGTTTTTTCTGCGAAAGAAAATATACGGTATAATTTAAGTAAGGATGAATGGCAAGCGTCGCTGAAATTGGGTAGTAGGCAACATATTATGATAAAAACATCAGATAAGGGCCAAAAAATGTTATATTACATTATAAGCAATATCTAAAAATGTGTATGGACCACTTATGTGATGTAAAGCTTTATAAAATAGTGAAAGAAAGTGATTTTCACCTTGCCAGTTTGAATTTTAAAGCATTAATAAATAAAGGCTTCAGGTTAGGTTATTTTACCAAGAAGGATGCTAAGTTTAAATTTGACACAGAAGGCAGCTGTTTGGCTAAGTTTTATTGCTTGCCTAAAATTCACAAAAATTTGAGTTCTCCCTTCGGTCGGCCTATAGTGGCAGCACAGAATTGTTTTCTACATAATATAGGGGTATTTTTAAACTTCTATCTTCTTAAATAAGTTATAAAACTGGAATCCTATATAGGGAATACTTTCCATTTTTTGGAAAAAGTGAAAGAAATTGAATGTGAGGAAGATTATTATTGGGTAGTATTAGACGTAAAAAGTTTGTACACTAGCATTACACATACGCTAGGTTTGGAAGCCTTAATTTTTTTTTAGGTGAAAGCCCTGTTAGTAATTATGTTATAGTTTATTTTTGTTTGACTAACAATTTATTTGAATTCAATCAGTGCATTTATCAGAAGCTGCAGGGGACTGCCATGGGTGTGTCTTTTGCACAGATGTATGCAAATCTTGTGATGGGCCTTTTTGAGATTGAATTTCTTTATAAATTAAGTTTCTTTAGGGATTTTGTAGTTTTATATTGTAGATACATAGATGATTTGATATTTTTTTTATGTAAGGGGATTTTAAATGTAGCCTCTTTTTTGTTAATAGTTTAAATGGCAATCGATTTGAGTTAGAATATTATGGTTTACAAATGGGCAAATTAGTCACCTATTTAGATCTTTAATTAGAGATAGTGGGCAATGTTATTGCCACTAGCATTCATATGAAATCTACTAATGAGATATGCATTTTAGACAGCAATAGTTGTCACCCTATCCATGTATTACAGGCTTTACCTTATAATGAACTGCTTAGAGTTAGTAGGTTATGAAGTGATGCTAGTTTATTGGAGAATAGAATTTTGAATACATGCGTTGCTTTTAAACAAAGGGGGTATGATGAAATATTAATTATTGAATCCTTAAAAAGCTGCTAGAATATTATTCTGGGACAGTTAATAGAAGTGAAAACACCAGAATTAGTTGGAATTTAAATAGAAATTTATATAATGAGACTAGAAAGGTATATTTTGTGACTATCTTTAATGTCTTTAGTCAGGAAATAGTAGATATTGCTAGATATTGGCCAGTCCTTATTGGCAATAGGGATAGTAAAAAGAACCTATATAGGGTTCTGCTCATCTCTTATAAGGGAAGCAGAAATATTAAATTCATGGTAGTACATAACACATTCATGCTTTCTGGTGATAAGTTGACTATACAACCCAGTAGATGTGGAACCTTTCCTTGTGGAAAATGTTCAGTATGTGCTTATAGTTAGATCCTTTGATAGCATTAATAAAATAAGATTTTGTCCCACATTATTGTATATGTGCACCACTAAAGCAGTGGTGTATGCCCTTTCATGCCCTTGCGGCTTGTTTCATATAGGGGAAACAAAAATAATTTTTAAATTAAGGCTTCAAGAGCATGTCAGGGATATTAAGAACAATAATTTTGTAAATCCTGTGGCCTTGCATTTTAATTTGACACATAATATTAATTTTTCTGTCTTAAAAGCATGTATTTTTCAATTGGTTTCATCTAGGGATGATACTGTTTTTAAAAACAAGTTGCTTGTATAAAGAGACATTGTTTATTCTTAAGTATAACACTTTATCTCCAGATGGATTGAATGATGAGTGTAATTGGAGAGTTTCCCTATAAAGGACTGATAGGTTAATTGTTTAATTATTTAATTGCATTTAATTGTGTGTATTGTATATATTAGAGCTGTTTTTGCTATGAATTATTAACTCCTGGAAGGCTTTTTTGCCGAGTCGCCAGAGTGATTTTATTAAAGTTTTGATTATCTTTTTGCGGTTGCAGCTTCATTTCACTAGCCTAGTGGTATTTGTATATCGGGTGTTCTATTAGTGGTTTTTAGTTTTTTTTTATGCTGCATCTTATGCTTGGCATGCCTGGTTGTATGACCAAATAATTGTAGCAAACTGGTGAAAATAAAAATTAAAAACCACAAATTCACCAGGAGGACTAGTAGACACAAGTTTATTTTTCAGGTTTGCCTGGTAGTATGCATGTATGTAGTCTTCCTTTGTGAGCCAAACCCATTGGTTGCTGCAGGGATCCGGAGTTAGGGCAGAGGAACAACAGTCCTGATAGCTGCCTGGATGATGTCCTCCCATGGATGGCTTTTGTTCCTCAGAGGAATAAATATAATGATCAACTCGCCTACATGGAAAGAATTTATGCAGCTTTAAGTCGTGTGAAGGTTGATAACTGTCAGACAGAAAGGGCATGAAGAAGATATAAAATTAGTTCAGCTAACTTATACAAATGTATTTAAACAAGAGAGAAGATATGTATGAAGTTAAAATGTTTAATGTAGTATCTGGCTGTTCTGTATGAGTTCACAAGGCATATACCAATAAGTTGCAAAGGAAAAAAAAACAAATATCGAGTATGATTCGATCTCCAGACTGTATCAAACTGACTAGTAGTTGATGTGGTATTATTTAAAATATAGCTTCCACATTAGCATTATGGTACAACAGGATGACATTATTGATTTTTAACCATATGGGAGTATATGTGCCCCATTTGACATATCTGACCATGGCTAAGAGTCCAACAACATTGTTAGACCAATAATAATGTTCATACAGATGTGCAGGAACATATTGTTATGTAACAGGGTGACGTAATTATGTATAAGCCGGATGATGGAAGGAAGTTATGCACTTTTTGTTCATGAGAAGGTTGATAGCTGTCAGACAGAAGGTGCATAAAAAGGATATAAAATTATTTCAGATACCTTATACATATATATTTTAAACAAGAGGTAAGGTATGCATGAAGTTAAGATGTTTATTCTTAGTATCTATCTGTTCTGAATCAGTTCACAAGATAAATACCAATAAGTTGCAAGGGAAAATAGAAAAAAAAAAAACAAATACTGAGTATGATTCCAACTGCAGATTTTATCAAACTGAGTGATAATTGATGTGGTATTATATAAATGATAGGCTCTAGACTATCATTAAGGTACAAGAAGATGGAATTCTTAATGTTTAACCATATGGGAGAATGTGTGCCCCATTTGACATATCTGATCATGGCAAAGAGTGCAACAACATTGTCAGACCAATCGTAACATTCATATAGATGTGAAAGAACATACCTTTATATAACTGGGCGAAGTAACTATATATAAGCTGGGTAAGGGTAACTTCCTTCTAGAGGAATTCCTGGGCAGTTTTAATTATACTGGAAGACCACCCTTTATTTGGGAGTTTGGAAGGTTATGTAATAGATGCAGTAAATGGGGACAATATTAATTTTGAAGGAATAAGTTATTCTCATCCATGTCAACAAACAGTTTCATCATCTAAGTTTGAAATTACATTCACTCTTAATTTTCATAAAGAGCAATGTTAGAAATTAAACGTACATCTAAATCTTCAAGGCCAAGAGTACTCTGAGCAGTTCTGAGATGACAAGTGTTATTTTTTATTAGTGTTGTGTATACAATAAGTACACAGGCTTTGATGTAGAACTGGAGAAATTATTGTGCACATTTAGGTCACTAATACTTTAACAAGCTAGGCTTAAAAAGGCTATAGAGCCATTAGCCTGGTAACCTGCTCTGGTCATATGTTTCCAGGTGTATTTGCTACTGATCTTATTGGAAGTAAAATATCATCAGTATAAGTTGATAGTTTGATAGGGACATCTAAAGATGAAGAGAAAATGGAATAAAAGCCATCTCTGACTAGTTCTGAAACCTAATGAGAAAGCTGAAATGATTTCAATAGCTCAGCATTAGCTGTCATCAAGTCTATTATTTTTTTTCAGCCAATAACTAAAATGTTTCAGAATGCCCATGTTTTCTGGGGCATTGAACAAGTTAATCCAATTTGCTGTGTTGAACGTTTACAGTATGAGATGATCCTTTTACATACTTTGATTGGATATTAATTTAGCCAGGTAAAACATTTCCCAACTACTGTGAAGACATAATGGTCAAAGGATAATGGATGATCTACCAAGGTACCTTGATCTTGGGTTAATGTTTTTTCCAGATTTACCCTTTCTTTTGAGAATACAGCTGTACCTTTCACAATAATTGACCAAATTGGAAACAAGGTGAAGGAGCCCTAACCCTTATTAACAAAGAAGGTAACCTTAACCATGCTTTAATGGCGCAAACCTATCTCCCCACACTTAACTGTCCAAATGGACACTAATCAAAGTAGTAATGGGTGAACATGCCATAGTTTCTGTATCCTCACTATACATCCCTCCCCCTCGCAGTATATCATTCACAAATGCTTTTAAAGATATTTTATTGTACCCATAGTAATAAATTGATTATTTGTGCAGAATATTAACCTAAACTGGAACGTATCGCTCACAGCTCCCCTAAATACATGACAGAATTTTACAGTCCTAAACCATATTCATGTTTTAAACAAACTTTTAAAAAAAGGATAATTCAAATTTTCCACATAGCAATACTATGTCAGATCTCTTGTTATTTCCATTAATTAACGATTGCATCATTATTACTAAATTTAATACCTAAAATACTAACTTCAGTCATAGAACATTATATTTCTGCAGTTTTCAGAGTATCTCCAAAACCTTTATACTTATTGTTAACATTTAAAACTATTGTGCACATACATTTTTCTAAAGTAGTTGTAAATTCCTTTATCCATCGTTTATTCTTTGTTATTATTATTAAGTCAGCATTAGTTATATACATTGATATTTCAGTCTTATTTTGAAACTTAGCAAGTCCTTCTTTAACCTCATTTTACTTTTGTAATAATAGCATCTATAACTAATGAAATAAGAGTCCCATTTAATGGATGTCCTTGCTTAACTCCATTTTTTATTCAGATTCATGTACTAAACTGTCCATTCACTTTTGCTCTAAACTATTATTTATTTTATATTGATACTGATTCTACTACATGAACAACATTCTCAGGAACTCCATTACTTTCAATATTTAAAATTTTTTTTTCATGGTTCATAGGTTGGTATTAGGCTATCGGCCCTAGGGCCTATAAAAGCCTAGCCATAACAATTCCCTGGATAATTCTTCTTACAATATTTACTTCCCTGGACCTCTGTCTAACAGGGCGACTGACATGATCCCCAGGATGAATTTCCTATCTCCCATCCAATGGTCACGGTTCTTTTTAAAGCGGGCCAAGGAGGTGCTCTGCTTGACATGTATTGGCAGTCTCTGGGTCAGAAAACTATCCCTCCAGGATGTTTTATTCATTGTGATGACAGGGTTTAGATCCCTGGAGCGTGTGGCTCTGAGGGATTGGGATTTCTTTAAGTGGAGCATATCCAACAACTCAGGGTTTGACATGGCCTTGTATGTTAAGCAGAGATTGCCTCTGAGTAGACGATATGCTGCAGAGTATAGCTGGATTTTTTTTAGACGGTCAGCATAGGACATCTGCTTTAGGCCTGTGATTCTTGTAGTGAGGTGTTTCTGCGGTCTTTCCAGCTGTTGCAGATGTCTTGTGAGGTACATACCAAATGGGGCATTGTACTCTATAATGAGTCTAATGAGGGATGAGTACAGTGGGACAATGACCTCCTTTTTTCTGGATGAAAAGCCCTTACTGATGATGTGTGCCACATAGAAGGATTTCCTGACTGTTGTTGCAATGTGGTTATCGAAGATGAGATCACTGTCCACCTGTGTCCCTATGTCTCTCATCACATTTTCAGTGTTTAGTGTACTGCCACCTATATGGTAATTTATGGGTACATGGTTTTTCCCAAAGGGAATAACTATACATTTCTTGGCATTAAGCTTGCGCCCATAGCTCTGGCACCAAGCATCTGTTTTTGTAAGGCCCTTTTGTAGAATATCCACATAATTTGTGGATTCAGTAATGGCTCCCAGTTTGCAGTCATCTGCGAACTTTCTTAGCCAGAGTCCCTTAGTGTTGGCCTGTACTTCAGAGAAGTAGATGCCAAACAAGAGCGGTCCCAGGAATAAACCCTGAGGTACTCCATTTGTCAGTTGTCTGGAGCTGGATTTGGAGTCTGCTAATTTTACAGTCTGGGTTCTGTCAGTAAGCCAATTCACAACCCATCAAGTGACATAGGGATTTATGCCCAGCTTAGTAAGTTTATCTATGATTCCAGAGTGGGTGATGGTGTCGAAGGCCTTGGTGAGGTCCAGATAGGCGGTGTGGACCACCTTACCCTCGTCCACAGCTCTGGAGACTGATTCAAAGAAGTCAATCAGATTCAGGAGAAAAGATTGGCCCTTCATGTACCCAAACTGGGTGGGATCCAGTGTTTGCCAATGTCTTTGTTTATAAGTTCCATGATAATGCATTCCATGCCCTTGCAGACCAGGCTTGTCAGACTGATGGGACATTAGTTTCTGGGATCCAAGGTGGATCTCCCCTTGTGGAGCGGGATAACACTCAGTGGGCACAAAGCCTGAGGTGAGGCTATGATTAAACATGACACTTATGTGAGGTGCCAGTTCATTTTGTAGTTCATGTAGTACACAGCCTGGGATGTCATCTGGTCCCATGGATGCTGTATTCTTAGCATTGGAGAATGCGGTTTCTACCTGTGTGGCCATGATTACTGGAATTTGGCAATCATTTGGTATTGAGATGGGCCCTTTAGGGGGTGAGAAGGGTTGAAGTTGGTACTAAATCGATCTGCCAGGATATTGGCAATATCCTTGGGATCGGTATATTTAATGCCATTCTGTTGTAGCTCAGAGCATATCTGAGCATTGCCATTTAGATTCTTGACATAACTATAAAATGCCTTGTGTTAGTCTTTGGAAACTTTGGAAATTTTATTTTCATAACTAGCTTTGGAGGATTTTATGAGGGATCTCAGCTTCTTACTGAGGCTGCTAAGGGAGTTTTTTGCATACTGGGATTTTCCTCTTTAGGTTCATAGGTTGGTACTGGGCTATCTGCCCAAAGGCATATATTAGCCCAGCCACGTTGTGCGGTATTCACCACCGCTTTAGTAGTTCCCTAGACCCTTGTACTAGCAGCTAGTACCTTTGGCCCCTATCTAGTAGTGCTGTTGGTGTGATCCCCGGTGTGAACTTTCTGTTACCCATCCACTCATCAAGGTTCCTCTTGAAGAGTGATAGCGAGGGGCTCTGCCTTATGTAGATCGGGACCCTGTTCCATAGTAAGGGAAGTCTCTGCGAAGGGAATCTGTCCCTCCAGCATGTTCTATTCATTGTTTTGTTGAGGTTTATATCCCTAGAGTGTGTAGCTCGAGTAGATTTGGTTTTGCTAAGATGGAGCATGTTCAACAATTCTGGGTTGGACATGGCTCTGTACGTTAGACAGAGATCGCCTCTGAGAAAGCGGTATGCAACAGAGAATAGTCAGCTTTTTCAGTCGTGCTGCATAGGGCAACTGTTTGAGGCCAGTAATCCTCATAGTTAGGTACCTTTGTGGTCTCTCCAGCTGCTGGAGATGTCTAGCCAGGTACATTCCAATTGGTGCATTGTACTCAATAATGGGTCTGATGAGGGAAGAGTAGAGGGGCACCATTACATCCTTAGATCTTGATGCGAACCCTTTCGTGATCAGATGGGTCACATAGAAGGATTTTCTAACCACTTTGGCAATAGTTACTTTCTTCTGTTGTATAGTTTGTTTATGCCAGGGGACCACCAGATTGGCTTCCTTTTTTTAGAGGAGTGCGTTTTGGTTTTAATTGGGATGGCACGATTCATGCATGAATGGATGTGCTCGTACAGTGTCTTCGTGTAGGGTTCAGCAGTTGATCTTTCAGCTCCCCTCTGCATGGGTGTCATGCAGTTTGTCACTTCTGACTTGAGTAGCATGAAGTTGGCTTTGGAGAAGTTTTTTACAGAGGTTTCCTTACTTGGGGGTGGGGGTGGGATGTGGATGTCAAGGGTGATTTGCTTATGGTCAGACCTGACCAATGAGGGGGGTGACCAGTGGTGTGGAGCATCTATCTCCCATGTTGGTAATGACCATGTCTAGGATATTGGAGCCCCTGGTGGGACAATGGATTAGTTAATCCAGGGCATTGGAATTTATGAATTCCAAGAACCGTTGGGAAAAGGTGTTGGTACCTGAGTAGTTTTCCCAGTTAATGGCAGGGTAGCTGAAATCACCCAGTATTAGGGTGTTTGGTTGTATCTTAATATTTTCCAGTATGTTTAGAAAGGTGTAGTGAGAATCTTGGAGCATGGTGGGGGATCTGTAGTAAGCTATAGTTTGAATTGCAGTCGTACCTAGTGTTAGTTGCACCTGGAGAATTTCAGATGCATTGTGTTTGGCAACTAGCCTGGAGGTGTGAATATTCTTGGCGAATATGGACATTCCTCAACCTTCAGTGTTTTGGTCTTGGTTTGGTGGCCGAAAAGTGTGGGAAGAGTTGTAGCCAGGTATTGCAGGGGTGCTCTCTAGAGCCTTGAATCAGGTCTCCGTTACTGCACACATATCAATGTTCTCCATTTTTAGGAGTGCCTCAATAGAGTGCATTTTGAGGTTTAGACTTTTAGCATTGAGTAGCATTGCCTTCAGATTTTGCATGCTTATATATGTTACTGTGTGTAACAACTAAAATGTTCTGCTTATTGCCATTTTCTTTATAGTATTTAAATCCTAAACTATTTGGTCCTGGTTCACTCATTTTATTGACTTAAAAATCATATTCTTTCAAATCTGTATTTTAACTGTAATGTTGTTCATATGTTTATTTACTTTCATAACCTCCCAAAAATCTAGACTCTGGCCATCTACAAAAGCATAAAAGTCTTTTATGTTTTTTTTTATTTCATCATAATATTGTTCATTTGAAATACTTCCCCCTTTCTGTAATGCTTGTCATCCTTTCTTCATCTTTTGCAAAAGAAAGGAATATATCCGTACTCCTTTCTTGTAACAAATATCTCTGTTATATAATGAAAAAAAAGTTTTCATACATCTTTGCATTGTCTTCCTCTATTTTCATTCTTTCACTGTTGTATTTCCTAATATCTCATGTCTTAAAATAACTTCCTCATAAGAATTTTCTTTCTTCAAAATATGTTTTCTGACATTATATATTCTTTCTTATATTTTTCTTTAAAAGCTAACCACCATTGTTCTATTTTATTATAAAAAGGTAGTACAGAATAATGATCAATCCATAACTGTTGCATATGATTTAAAAATGCTCCTTTGTTGCTTCTCCAATAAGTCTTTTATTGTCTTTCCCTTTAATTATATAATAATCCATGTTTGTAATTTCAGTTTTTTTTACACAATGATCAGAAAAAGACACTTCAAAAGTTTTGTCTTGAACTTCTTGCAAATATTCTGAATAAATAGACATGCCAGCTCTGTCCTTAAACACCTTTTCTTATATGTATATAGTCTTTTTTCCTACTTGTAAGCCTCCTGTTTTCGTCATTCCATGACACAAAATAACATATTTATTTTCCTTCCTATTTTCCTTTAGTAACAATTTAAATCTTCCCTTATTATTGCATCTATGCCAGGTAATACAAACTTCCAATAGCAAGTAAAACAACAAAATTAGAAGTTAAGGGTTGTGCCATGTATGAAGCATTGAAAGCATGAACATCTGCTATGAATTTTGAGGCCAAGTTGTTAAGTCTTCAAGCTAGAAACACGAAGAGATTTCAAAGGGATTGCAATGATTGCAAAAATAAAAACGAGGAGTCTGAAACGAAGGATCATCAAACAGTGATAAATACCCAAGTAGATCATGTGACAGGAACTGTTTTAGAGACTCCCAAGTGAAAACCACAGAGATCTCAAAGAATTAATCAGCAGAGATTGTACTGCCATGAGCAGTTTGGGGTGCATATATAAAAGGAGGTACAATATGTCAGGTTAAGATGAGTAAGGACAATTCCAACAGAAGTACACAATCTGTGGAAGTTCTCCTAAAGAATCAGGGAGGAGTGAAAACTTGAGTAGAAGTAGTTGCATTCCACCTGAGGCAGCATCAACCCTTGAATTGGAAGAACACATGTTTTTGGAATGCAAGTAACAATGTAAACCAATAAAGACAGCTACTTTTAAAATCATTACTATTCAAACTATATTCTCTCTGATACTGAAATGTGTATACTGAATAGAGGCTTAACTATTGTGCCAGTTTGGAAGGCCATTTGGCTTCAATAACTGATAATTTAAGGGAATATATGTGAATATTAAATATTAACTCTTTGTTACAGAGGGAAATTAAGTTTTTATTTAAAAATCATTTATTTAGAAAACTGAGTATTTATAATCCTCCACTGCTTCAGTGTGTCCCAACAGTATTCCAAATTGCTTTTTAAATAGGTTAAAACATGACATTTCAGGGCCATTTGAGGCACTTTGTCAATTACTGCCACAAAACGGGTCACTTACCAAGTGAATGCAGGATTGCAATGGTTGTCCCTCTTCCTAAGAATGGTCCATCAACAAACATCAGAAATTACAGGCACATCAGTCTTTCAAGTTTTATATGCAAAGCCATGGAATGAATTATCATAGAAATGATCAACAAGGACATCGGCAACCTACAGTCACTGGACCCATCTAAGTTTGACTTAAAGGTCTTACCTATGTAACCTGATTGACTTCTTTGAGAGGATCACCAAAGCAATGGCTAAACAGAAGGTAGTGCATGACTCCTACCTTGTCCTGGATAAGGTATTCGATGCAATCCCCCACTCAGCTATTGTTGACAGACTCAGTGCTCAGTGAGCTACCCATCTCAGTTTGATTTTCTCAAGGGAAGGTCTTACCTAGTTAACCTGATAGATGTCTTTGAGAAGGTCACCATAGCAGTGGCTGAGCAGAAAGTAGTGCATAACTCCTACCTTGTCCTGGAGTAGGCATTCAATGCATCCCCCCACTCAGCTATTGTTGACAAACTTAGTTGTCAGTGAACTAGTCATAAATCCTTACAAAACACTGATGCAGCACCTAAACCTTCTGGGTTACAGAAAGACACAAGAAGTCAAGATTGGTGAGACCAGGCTGACCCCGCTCATGTTTGCGATCTACTTCTTGGAAGTCAAAGTTAATGACAAAGACCTCTGGCTGTCCAAGTTTGCAACTAAATGGAAATTGGGACTTAACTAGCTTCCCCCTTGATAGTAACTTCCTGCAAGATGACCTATCACAGACAAATGATTGGTGCTAAAGCCACTGTTTAAAAGTCAGTGTCAAGAAGTGCATTATGGTGCCCTTTGGGAAAACACCACAGAAGTCAATTACTCCTTCAATAAAACATCCCTAGGAGTTAACCTGGTATTTAGGGATCTGAGAATATATATGGACAGTAAACTGGTGATCGACTAATATGTAACCAGTATAGGAAAAAGTAATTCTATGTTGCCCAGCTTAGAAGTAAAGGTATGGATTCCAAGTTCAAGGAAGTTGTAGTGCCCCTTTATTTGCCCCTCATCAGACCCATCACTGAGTACAGTGCTATCTCTGGCATGCACCTGACAAGGCATTTACAACAGTTGGACCACCTACAAAGGTTTCCCAGCAGGAGAATTCAAGGTTTTAAAACACTGCCTTTTTTAATTTCTCCAAATCCTTTGGGTTTTTAATACCATGACAGGAATGGACCCCATTCCTAAGTCCAAGTACAATTAAAGTTCATGAAATTAGTATCGTTTCACTCTTTGATGTCAGCCAAACGTGCTCGCCATAGCACCCGCAATGTGCCCAGTAATGACTCCTGTAATTTGTACAGAGTTACACGTATTGGTATATATCTAAATACAATTTTAGACTCCTTTTTATAAAACTCATTGCTCCAAATACTATTGGACGTATTTGGGTATCTTTTTTCCACATTGCTCTAGTTTCTGCTTGGAAATCCTGATATTTTATAACTTTTCTGTCTCTCTGTGTGCAGGACACTGTAGTCATTGGGTATTGAAAAAGTAAGTATCAAGGTGTTGCTTACTGTGATGGATCCAAAGTCATCTTGAGACATTCAGTCTTGCTGGCTGGGTTCTGCTGAAATCAAAGTTTAGTTATAATTGCAGTCACAGTCTGAAACTTGCAGTGTACACTGATGCAGCACCTAAACCTCTCTCACTTTAAAAAACAGTAACCAATAAAAAAACATTTTATAACAAATCACATGAACTACTGTTGCAGCTTCAGGTACTGTTCTACTTTACTTCTCAAAGAGCATGGATGATATGAGAGATACAATACAAAAAAAATCTCTAACAATGTTATCTGCTATAATCTCTTTATAGTAGTTTTACATCCTGTTTTTCTCCATGGTACTCTATTTTGGCCTTTGTATGAGGAAATCTGTTTGCTGGAGTTTGCAGTAAAACACTTTTTCATCCTGTAATGCTGATATTGTCTTTTGTACCTTCGTTGAAGGTTGTGCATCAGGGCTGGCAACTCTGCACGTAAAAATCTTCTGGCAATCATTAGTGGACCAGAGTTCTGCTGTGGCGACCCCTAACCGGGAAAAGCCGAAAGAAACAATAATGCTGATTTTGTCTTTTAAGGAAACACCTTGTGGACAAATGCTGAATTGATCATTCAAACTTCCTTAGTTAACGGTGTCATATGATAGAAACATGTCCTGTTGTCCATTCTTTAAAGAAGCTGCATACATCCTGTTTTTCACATGTTTGCTCTTACCGACAATGTGAAATGCATACATCCTGTTTTTCATATTTTTGTTTTTACTGACCATTTGAAATGCATACATCCTGTTCTTAGGTCTGTAAGAGGTCAGCTTTTTTGCTGACAGTGTGAAATGCATACATTTTTTGCTGATTCTGTAGGGGATATGTCCATTAAGCAAATTCCTTATTTTTCAAGCCACAGTCATTTAGTATGGATGATAATCACATATTGCTAAACTCTATTTCTACATTTAAGCAAGCTTTATTTTATACCCTATTTATGTTACATATTTGTACAGAATTACTTTCAACCTTAATATTTTGTTGAGCATACTCTTAACAGGTATGATGATTTCAATGATCAATGATACGTTTGTCTTCTTCTCCTGGACCACAATATCTGGTTTTCTAGCATTTGTCTTTTGAACTGTTGGTAATGGATGATCCCATGTGATGTAGACTTCATCATTTTCTATGATGCTTTGTGACTCATTTTTCCAGTGTTTTCCAGCCACTTCAACACTATAATGTTTGCACAATCCCCAGTGCAACAATCTTGCCACATTATTATGCCTTTCAGTATACAGTCCTTCAGCCATTAGTATGTTGCAACCAGCAGCAAGGTGTGTGACTGTTTCCAATTCAATTTTACAAAACCTACATTTGTCTCTTTCTCCCACATGTTGAATGGACTTTGTAAACCAGCATGCACATAGCCCACTATCTTGGGCTGCCAATATTAATCTTTCATTTTTTGGTTTGAATTCACCTCTCCTGCACCATTCCTGCATTCGTTCCTGATCAACTTGAGGTTCTTTCAGAAGTTTTCTATACTTGCAACTATATTTAAGTTTTTTCCACATTTCTTGCATTCTCATCTGGTCATTCACCTTATATTCTTTCTTTTGTTTTTTGGCACATTCAGTTGCTGTCTGGTTTTTACTTACTTCTGGTTTGGTTTCCATTCCTGCTTGACGTCAATATGCTTCTGCTGAATTAAGCAGAGAAGTCATCATAGATTTATTCTCCTCATGTTTCAAAACTTTCACTACATTTGGCTCTTGTAAGGTCAGTAGATGTGTGGAGTCCCATGATTGCAGATCTATACATGTAATCAATTTTAAGGAGGCCCATCCCTCCTTCGGTATGGGGAATATATAATCTTGGTATACACTGATTTTTATAAATCATTTGGTGAGTATGAAGCATCCTTCTTGTTTAAATAGCTAATCTAGCCAACACTTTTTGGGGCCAGCCAGTCACTTCAATATTGTACGTTAGGACATGAAGAGCAAATTGATTTATAGCTTGGATCTTGTTCCTAGATGTCATTGCTGTTCTCATGATCAATTTAAGTCTTCTAAAGTATTTCTTATTGAGTTTTATTAGCATTTGTTCATGTTTTATTGCTAATCCTTCATCAGTTCCCAAGTATTTATATACTCCATCATGCTCAAGTTCTTTTATATCACATTATTGTCCCAAACTGATGTTTTCCTGGTGATGCAGTTTTCCTGCTTTAAAGGTTGCTTTTGAACATTTATCAAGACCAAATGACATTCTAATATGATCTGAAAATGTTTTGACAACCGTCAGCTGTGCGTTCATTTCCTCATCTGATGAGCTATACAGTTTTAAATCATCGACAAAGAGAAGAAGAGAAGTCATTGACTTTGTTGTTTTCTAGGAGTCAAATTGTAGCCATGGCCTAAGCTGTTAAGTAAACAGCTTAATGGGTTAATGGCAAGACAGAACAGCAACAGTGACAGTCTCACCCTGAAATATCCCCCTTTGAATTTTTATCCCTGGGATAATAATCTGTCCTTTATCGTGGCTTAATTGCAAAGTGGTCTGCCATTGTTTCATGGTTACTGTAATGTAGTCAATCAGTGTAGATCTTATACTTTTTAAGCACTGTTTTATCCATGAATGTGGGATACTATCAAATGCTTTTTTGTAGTCAGTCCATTCCATACTTAGATGTTTCCCTTTTTTACAGTTCTCCACTATAACTATTTAACAACAAACAATCCTTTGTTCTATATGACTTTATTTTATTGCCCTTTTGCACTACTGCCATAATTGAGTTTTCTTCCAAATGACCATCTGTTAGCGTCAGTTTCTATGTATAGTTTATATGTCGTCAGGGAGGGCAAGTCATTGGTCTATAATTTTTAGGGTAGCTTGCAGATTCACTCATAAGTAAGAGCATTGTTTTGCCTGTTGTTAGCCAGTGTGGTGTCTGCTTGAGGTGCACATATAAATCATTTTTACTCATGGCTAAATTCTCATTCAAAGATGTTAACACTTTTAACCAAAAGTTAGGTACTGCACCTGGGGCTGGGGTTTTCCAGTTAGAGGCTTTTCCTAACTTTGTTTCAATCTCTCTGGCTGTTACTTCATCCCATTTAATATCCTGTACTTTTACTTCTTATTCTTTCTTTTACTTATTCTATCCATTTAGCATCTTTATGTTCCACAGGATCTTCATGGATACTTCTCCAAAATGTATCTACTTCCTTTTTTTGGCAGTCTTTCAATTCCTTTTACCTTATTTCCCAGTTATCTATAAAACATTTTTGGGTCATCAATAAATTGCTTATTTTGTACTTTCCCCTTATATTTATCTGTGTATGTTCTAAGTTTTTTCCACCTGTGCTGAAATTTTTAGTTTGTTTGCAATAGTGCATGATAGATCCTGGTCTGTTCTACTGCTGTGGAGTGCTTTAATCACATCTATCTTTCTTAGTATTTTTGTTGATCGATTCCCTCTTCTATAATCTTCTAACAGTGACACTTCCTGTCTTAATTGCTTTATAGTTTTCTCTATTCGATACTTCCATTATGGTATTCGATCTCTCCCCTTCATTTCCCTCACTACCCTGTGATCTTGTGGTAGAACTTTTTGAGTTATTAAGTTAGTAACACAATAATATATCCTATTTACTTCTGTTGTATCACATGGATCTCTATGGACAGTCCTAATTACTGCATTTATTTGTTTGATCAGACTTCTTACTTTTGGGTTTTATTAACCTTCTGCAGTCTGTTTCTGTCATTGATCTTAATATATCTATCCATGTCCATTAAACCAAGCAACTCTTCTTGTAGCTCATTTGTTTCCAAACTGAGGGCACATCCCTTGTTTCCATTTCCTGTGGGAATTCTATAGAAAGCTCTATAGCATCATCCTGTGGCACCTTCTCTTCAATTTCATCCTGTGTCATCTGTTGCTCTGTCTTATTGTGACTCACTGGCCTATCACTCCTAAGCATTGACTGCATCAGAGTTTCTACAGTCCCCTGTTCCTTTCCTTGCTGTCTAGCTTCTAGTGAATGTTTATACTGGTTTCCTGTGGAAGGCTCCAAAACATCTTGATATGGCACCTGACCAATTGCTACCTGTTCCACTAATTTCCCTTTAATTTGGATATCCATTGCTCTATCTTGGTGTGGTGCTTTCTGCATTCGATTTATGCACTGAATCGTTTGCTTTGCAGCTGCTCCATAACCTCAATTCTTTAACTTTGACTTCTCCATTATTGATCTCCTTTTCTACATTTCCTCTTAGTCTTCCTATTTTTTGTATTCTAAAGCTTTCCATATCCAGATTCCTTTGCCTGTATTTCTCCTCAAATATCTTCGGTGCTGCTCTTTTTGTATTGGTAAGTTTTGCTTTTTCCTTTGCATAAATATTACACCATATTAAATCTATTTTCCTTTCCCTGTCTATATTTCTTCTTCACGTCTCCTGATGATCTTGCTTTTCCTTATTCTGGGGACTCGCTCCATCATACTGTGATATAGTCTGTATTAGACCTTCTACATAAAACCCTTCACTTTGCAGGCACTCCATAACTTCAACTTTTATTTCTTTAATTTCTGCTTTACTAATCTTCTTTTCCACATTCAATTTTGTGTGTTTATTTTTTATTGTGAAATTTTCCATATCAGGATGCCTTTGGCTGTATTTCTCTTCGATTATCTTTGGGGCTGCCTTCTCTATATTACTTAACTTGGCTTTCTCCTTTTCATAAATATACTGCACCATATCAAATCTCTCTTTCTTTGCCATGTCCATATTTCTTTTTTATATTTTTCAAACATCTCTAGGTTTTGTTATTTATATTTTTCGCTTCCTCAGATGCTTCTTTTTCCAAACAGATCTAACTTTCTTGATCTATATACTGTTTTTCAAAAATCTGTTGTATTAATGAACACATTTTTTTTATTTGAAGCTTCTGACAGTTTTTCTGCAGAAATATTTTTCTTTCCTCTAATTTCTCTCTTAATCATTTTATATATCTTTTGTCTGGAAATTCTGGTCATTTTACATAATAGTAACAATACAGAATTTCTTTCTTATCCTCAATAGTCCACTCTATTGTCTTTATTGCTCTTGTTTGGCCAATCAATTTTTGTGATTTTTGTGGACTGCTACTTCCTTCTATAACTGGGGGGGGGCATCCTCCCTCTGGGCCTGGCTTGGCCCCATTGCAAGAATGCTTTGGTATTTTGAGGATTCTACACTGTCATTTTTTCCAGTCCTGGCACCATTGAGCCTACCAGGATTGGGGACTTTTTTATCCTGCATCTTGTGCACCCAGCTACCTTTTTTTGTTTTTGCCTTGCTTCTGTCCATGATGTATGCTATGTAAATACAGTCTATATACCAGTGTCGTCTTGGTGATATTTTGTAAAAAAACCAGGTCCACCTCACGAAGGTACTCGCCAAGACTTGTGGATGAATTCAGTTTCAGCACTACTTCTGTCCTTTGCTTGCTGACTTTTCATGTCTCCATTAAGACCCCACCCTACATGGATCACCTTAAGGCCTTATATGAGTTCTCCAGTTCCTACAGGTTACTGAGAGGCAATCTATGCCTGGTATTTCAGGCATTCTCGGAATCAGACATGATTGATCTTTTGCATATCCACAAAACAAACATCACTAGAAGCACTAGATCCAAGGATTTAAAATTTGCCTGCAACATAAATAGAACATTCTAGGAAGACTGATATGCATGTCAAATGACTCTTGAGATATGGAATTGTCTCCCCATCCATGCTGAAGCAGAGTACATCTGTAACCCTATTCAAAAATAACCTTAACCATTGAATAGAAAATTGTAAATTTGCCCACATTTCTCTAATGAACAGAGATAGATGGTATGTAAACTATATTACCTTACTAACACCTCCCAAAAAGCCCTTAGCTAGCCACCGGCAGAGCTTTGAGATGTATTGTCTCATATATTCATAAATTGTGGTTAAAGGGGTTGATTAATAGGGATAATACTGGTTATTTTAGAGTTTGCCATTCTTGCACTGCCCAAATTCATAAAACATTTATTGGATTTACCAATGAGGCCCATAGCAGCTACTTAAGGAATGAAAATAGAAGCCTTCATGATTTTTGTTGAAAATCATATGAGGAGTGTTGTAAAAAAAGCCTCACTTATAGTAAGGATTTAGCACACTTTATTGAATGTATTACAGGTTGTGTATTACAGGTTGTGTTATAGAAAATGAAGATAATTTTAGTTACCAAAGATGTGTAAACTTTGCATGTAGTATTTTATAAGGAGTGGGCAGTATTTTATATTTATTCCAGTTTGATGACCTAGGAGGTCCACTGGGCTCGGGGAGCCCATTTTCAGTGAAGGCCCGGGGAGAAAAGCTCCACAATACATAGTTTAGTTACATGAATTAATTGCAAAGAATTTTACATACATCCAGTGATTTTACAATGTCAAAAATTGTATTACTAATTCAAATTTTAGATGCGATTTTAAGTTGTAATTTTGCGGTGTTTAGAAATTAAATTCTAGACAAATTAATGGTGTAGTCATCGGGGATGTGTTGGTAAACCTATTTATGAGATATTACGAAGAATATATTTTAAGTCTGATTATAAGTTGTATATAAATATGTATATATGCTTTAGATGATAGGTATGCACAGTGGTGTGCAAGAGTCAGGTCACCAATCACGAAGCTAACATGATGATAATTTTGTAACAAAGTTGCCACATACTTGTTGATATAATATCAGTTGAAACTTTGATATCTTTAGATACTATAACAAATTCCTTCTTCACAATAAAGCAATTATCCACATTAATAACAATCTCTTTTGAGGAATTTGTTTTCACTTGAATACAAGGATGTTTTTATTGTTTTTTTAGTTTTGCCAGCATACAGTACCTTTGAACTATTTGCTGCTGTCACTTTGTAAAACTGATCTTGTTTGAAGAAATGCAGATTTGATCAAAAGAATCTTGCAAATCCACTAAAAGAAAATAAATTGTTTGGGCAGTATTTTCTTGGAAGAAATGGAATGACTAAATTTTGCACATCAGACTACCGGTCTTACCCCCTGCCCCATATGCACTACTGTATGTTATGTTATATTTTGCAGTTGCTGGATGATGCTTTGTTTAAAAAAGGTTATATCTAATCATCCATAATTAAAATCTTTAAAACTGCAGTAATTTTAATTTAATTCTAATTAGTGTCACAATTAAAGAGTAAAAACTGCAGTAATTTTAATTTAATTCTAATTAGTTTCACAATTAAAGAGTAAAGCACAGATAATTTAATACCCAAGATGAATGTTGTTGTGTCTTTCGGCTTTTCCTGGTTAGGGGCCGTCACAGCGGAACTCCGGTCCGCTAATGATTGGCAGTAAATTTTTACGTGCCGAGTTGCCGGCCCTGAAACACAACCTTCAACGAAGGTATGCCCATTCACGCATGTCTCCACACAGAAGACGCTCTAGCTGAGAATCGAACAGGACAACGTCTTACTGTGAGGCGACAACTCTACCGCAGCACCACCACCACCACAGTAATACCCGAGATGAATGTAAGACTCATAAATAAAGCATCTGCAACAGTTACGTAAAATTTTCATGTCATATTATGAAATAAGCTGTGCTGTTTAGTATGGTTAAATACATTTGTAAATGTTTATGGACAATAAAGATATACTTGGCATTTACTTAAATGTGAAAATAACTGTTTTGAAGTAATTAAATGTTCATTAATAGCAAATAATAGAAAATGAGCACAGCGTATTTACATTATCCTTTTTTGTTCTTTTGCTACTCTTATAGCTGCAACTACAACCACAAAAGCAGCTAGAACGAAAACTACAACTACAAGTAAGAGTGCTGTTTGTGTTTAAATATAAATTTGCACTTGGAATGCTTTTACAGTGAAAAGGAACATATTTTGCCATAGAAGAAAGAGTGCCTCTTTTAATTATTTAGTGGATGATCAAGTTATTATTTAGAAATTTAGAGGTGCACCTTCCTTCTCAAATTATCCAATATGTTTATTTGATTTTATAATAACTTGATATAACATAAGTTTTGGCAGTTTTTGTCCAGTGTTATTTAATGTGTTATAGTTAAATTATTTGATATTTTCTCTGTGTGCCTACAGCTAACCATCTACTGCCTGACTGCACCATTTTTCCTTATTGTCCCCAGTACAATACCGTGGGGTTAGGACTTTATCAAATGTGGTTCATGCAGGGAAAGTGATGTGGAGCAACATACATCATTACATGTGCTGGCCATCCATGCTAGGAAGGATTTTGTTGGTTTGCCGTAACACAGAGAACATAGGGTCATCACATACATCAACATGTGACATCAGTTAGCATCATCCTCCTTAAGATGGTGTAGTTTTACTGTCTATCTTTCCCCTCTGCCCTCCCCAACTCCTCCAGTACCCAGGTCAATACTCAAGCTCAGATTGTCTAGGTTGTACTCTTTCTACTTTATATAGCAATAAATACAAATACTTACAAAATGTTTCTGCTTTGGAAATAAAAAAGCTAATAATAATTTAAAAAGGGAAACACAAATAGCAAGCTGCTGTTACAGTGTTGAACTTTAGCATATCAGAGAAACCAACAAAAGGTGCAGTGCTCAAAATATTTGTGTGTGTTCTGAATCAGAACACAATGATTTATCACCACTGTGTCCAACAAGAGTTAATCCCCTCCCTACTGTGACTAACAAGAGTTAATCCCCTCCCAACCCTTCCATGCAGTTGCTCTTTCTACCACCTTTGTTGTACCAACAAAAAACAGAAAGTAATTAACTATGAATATCATGTGGCATACTTGTTGAAGACGTTTGTCATTTGACCTTATTAGATATGTACAATTTATATTTCTTTATTGTATCAATTTGCTAAAGTTAGGGAGAATTTTCAGTTTACATTGTTAATGTGATAAGATCAAAGCAGTAAGACCATGCTATTAGTTTCATCTTTAATATCAATGGCAACTCAAGGCTGAAGGATTCCTAAAAAGCAAGTGTTCTTGCAAAGCACATATTCCTATGGAATATGGGTGCAACTGCTGAATGAATCATTTCTCGTATTTGTTGCACTGTATTAAAACATCAAAGCATGTTGCCAAAATCTGCCCTCAGCATACCTTATTTTAGCAACAATTTATAGTTTCAGCACATATTATTAAATACATTTGGGGGTGAAATCAGTATTATACCATTTTTTTGTACTGGCTGATTTTAAATTGCTATATAAAAGTTATCCCGAATTGTGACTTTATTTCGGCCAAACTATTGCTCATGTCATTTGAGGCTGTAGTAGGCAAAGGATTAAATTAGTTTTCCTTTTGCAGGCAGGGTCAGTTGTATATTGAGTCAAGAGGCTTTAAACCAATACAGATTTATTTTCATTTTCTTAATTTCATTTGGATAGTTCAACTAAGCATTTATCTTTTTTTTTTTGCATTCCAGATAATATGAAGGTGTTAGATGATTCCCTCTCCTCCCTAGACCTAAACAAATGTTCAGTTCTCCAAAGCTTAACAGTTTACTGTCAAGAATGAGACCCCCTGTTAAACAAAGAGCTAAAGTCCTGATTGTGATGTACGTAAGCTCAGTAAAACCTAATGTCTTAGGCACCAGAGGGAGATAGTTACACAAGTTCAGTTAAACTAATGTCTCAGGCACTGGAGGGAGACAGTTACACAAGGTTAATAAACATAGGACGCAAGTACAGGAGGGAGATAGCTGCACAACCTTAATTAAAATAGTGGCTGCTGCACTTGAGGGAGTTAGCTACACAACCTCAGTTAAACTAGTGGATCAAGCACCTGAGGTAGGTAGCTACACTAGGTAAATGAAATTAGTGGCTCAAGCACTGGAGGAAGATAGTTACACAAGTTAAGTGAAACAAGTGGTTCAGGTACAGGAGAGGGATAGCTGGGCCCGCTACTGTACTTACATTTGACAGAAATGAAGTGTACATCAGTGTAAGGTATACTCCAGCAACAAGCAAGTAGGAATGGGAGGAGTTCCTGCCAAGCAGTGTATGCTGCATCTAGACCTGGGCCTGCCTAGTAGTATGCATGTATGGAGCCTCCCTTTGTGAGCCACACCCATTGGTTGCTGCAGGGATCGGGAGTTAGAGCAGAGAAACAATAATCATGATAGCTACCTGGATGATGTCCTCCCATGGATGGCTTTTGTTCCTTGTGGGAATAAATATAATGATCAACTCGCCCACATGGAAAGAATTTATGCAGCTTTAAGTCGTGAGAAGGTTGATAGCTGTCAGACAGAAGGGGCATAAAAAGGATATAAAATTATTTCAGATACCTTATACAAATATATTTTAAACAAGAGAGAAGATATGCATGAAGTTAAAATGTTTAATGTATTATCTAGCTGTTCTGTATGAGTTCACAAGGCATATACCAATAAGTTGCAAAGGAAAAAAAAAACAAATATGGAGTATGATTCGATCTCCAGACTGTATCAAACTGACTAGTAGTTGATGTGGTATTATTTAAAATATAGCTTCCACATTAGCATTATGGTACAACAGGATGACATTATTGATTTTTAACCATATGGGAGTATATGTGCCCCATTTGACATATCTGACCATGGCTAAGAGTCCAACAACATTGTTAGACCAATAATAATGTTCATACAGGTGTGCAGGAACATATTGTTATGTAACAGGGTGACATAACTATGTATAAGCCGGATGATGGTAACTTCCTTCTAGAGGAATTGCTGGGCAGCTTTAATTATACTAGATGACCACCCTTTGTTTGGGAGGGTGGAAGGTTATGTAATGGATGCAGTAAATTGGGTAAGATATTAATTTTGAATGACTTAATTATTCTCATCCGTAGCAAGAAATGATTGCATCATCTAAGTCTGAAATTACATTTACTCTTGCTTTTCATAATAATAATGACAGGAATTAAACATTCAGCTAAATATTTAAGGCCAAGAGAACCCTGAGCAGTTCTCAGATGACAATTGTTACAAAGCTTTTGCAATTGTCGCAAAGCTTTTGAACGTGTTAGGTCATTTTTAATGCACTGTGCATTGAAAAAGAACTAACATTTGAAAGCTTTGCATTTATTGTGTTTTATTGTGCTTTAATAAACAGTGTTGCCTTGACAGTTGGACCCTTGGTTTTTTATCTGTTGTTGACTTTTTCCATTGGGTCAACTTGGCCACACTCAGAAGGTCTTTTTGGGATTGAGCTGACTTAAATGACAGGTTTGGATGCCAAGTCCTTCATAGCTTTCATGCCAGCAGAGAGAGAGAGGGAGAGTTGAGCCCTTAAAGGACAATACTATGGAAAAAAATACACCCCTGCCATAAACAACACACCAAAAAGAAAGGAGGGTGGAGAGAGGGAACAGCTACTACAGCAATAACCATTCGAACATCATCTGTTTTGGCACTATGTTTATAATATTGACCGCTGCTGCAGTAGCCTTTGCTATGTGGTTAAAAGTACTCTAGTTTACTACATTTGGGATGTGGAAGGGAAAAGGTCCAGGAACTCCTGGAAAATGTTCCTAGCAAATCCTAATCTAGGACATTAGAAGGAATCAAGCTTATAATCCCTTGTAAATGTATGTATACGTGACCGAGTTGTTGCTTCTGCAATACTTCTACAGTGTAACACTTCCCAAAAAGCAATAGATGAAGTCAAGGCCCAGGTAGAATGGGCTTTGAGCCTGCTTATATATTTGTGTTGTGGTGAGTATAACAAAAGGTAATAGCTCATGGCAACCATTTGATAATAGTCTGTTTTCACACAGGTTATTCCTTTTTCTTACCTTTGCATGAAATGAACAACTGGTCTAAAAATCTGAAATAATTAGTTCTGCCAAGATACTTGAGTTGGGTGCCTTGATCAAAGCCAGCATTTCTGTTATATTTATGTGCTTGCATCTGTCCTTGGTGTTCCACAAACCTTGCACATTTATTCCTCCTGAAACTGCTCCCCAAGCAAACTCTGTGGCATGTGTGGTGAATGACTGCTTTGCAGCATGGAGAGAGAAGGAGAGACCTGGATTTGTGGAAATTTGTTGTCTCTTCTGGCAAGCCACAGCACTGGGACTTAAAAAGACAAAGCATGTTGGTGCTGGGACCAAGGAGACTTTAAACACCATTGTATCTTTCTCTAGTGGATCCTTACTAGTGGTATCATGAGAATCATATATAACATGAGTCCGAAAATCCTGAGGTATTCCCTCCTAGTGTCCAAAGTCTGAGTGGAAAACCTTAGAAATATATTCGGATATAGGTCTATTTTTTTTCCTGTGAAGGAAAAGTTTATTGAATTGAGCTTTGTGAGGGAGTCAAAAAGATATTTGAATGTTGTCTTGCAATCCCAGCTCATGTAAAAAATTTCCCATCCAAGCGAGAAAATCCTGACACCTTGAAAATGACTCTACAATGATAAGCAAGTCATCTAAATATGGAAAACTGGCATACCCTGCAGACACTTTGTGAGAACTCTTGGTGCAGTGGATCTCCCAAAGGGTAAGGCAGAGAACTGGTAATATGAATCAGAAACACACAACTTTAACAAACGTCGGAAGCCAAAATGAACAGGGATGGGATGATAAGCATCTTTTAAATCTAGTGTAGCCAGGAAACTTAAATGAGGAAGAAGAGGCAACAGGTTGTGAAGTGACAGCATTCTGAATTTGGGCACTATCGCAAACGCCAAAAACAACCTTGAATAACAATCTTTCCCAACCAGAGAAGGAAGAACTGGCTTTATCACTCATGTTTTGAAGACATAGAGAACTAGAGGAGTCTTGGTGGTTGAGGAATTGCCATCTGGAAAGGAGGGATTTCCTACTACTGCCACCTGTAACCTTGATAAATGATCTTCAGTACCTATTTGTCAGAAAGTATCTATTGAGAAAGATTAAAGTGGATAGTCAGACTTTCTGGAAGTGAAAAGGGACTTCCAGGGCAGAGCGGGTAGAAGGTCCTTAAATAGTCATTCTGACTTGTTGGACTGTCTTTGTTTTTTGGAATCTCCCTGCCATTTCTTCTTAAACATCTCTTTACCGACTTTTTGGTGAGGTTGTTTTTTTTTTTTTTTGTTTGTTTGTTTTTGTGTTTTTTTTTTTGCCGAAATTGGATGATGGTTTTGAGAATCCCTTATAAAATTTGGAAATGGAGGGCTGAAAAACATTATAGAGATTCCCTATGTCAAATTACCCCTCTTCTCACAATTTTGGTAATCTCTGCAAGAAAGAAACCAAAAACTAAATCTCTGTCCAAAGGGGAATTTAAAATGTCATTTTTCACATCATCTGGAAGGTTCTGAGAATGCAGCCAGACAAACTTCCTAAAACAGTATCAGTGACCACAGCCGAGGAAGAAGAACCAACTCCCCATTCACACACTGTAAACAGTGAGTTGTGATCTGTGAAATGTAAGAAACAAGGGTTGTGCACAACATTCTGACCAAATAGGGAAGTCTTTCCTGTTCCCTCTTCTAGGACCTATAAGACTGGCACTCCCTTTCCCACTGAGGGGACCCCAGCAGCTGCAAAGGATGTGGCTCACACCTGTTCGATAGCGGCTGCGTATGATACACCAGATGGATCCAGGGTAAAACATGAGTGGCCTGAGGAATAAGCTATGGTCACAGCAGTGAATCACCTGCAGCTGAGGTAAACTGGTAGTCTGCTGTGAGGCCAAGGGTGTTTGCTTAAACTATTGTTTTTGTGGCTGGAAGAAGGACCAATCATGGGTCTAGCAGTTTGTTCCATAATCAAGCAGAAAAAAAGTGGTGCCACTTTCCCAAGGAAAACAAGCAGCACAAGCCAGTAAAAAACTGAAGTCTTTCAAAGTCACTTTGTTTTTTACTCACAAATGCAGTAAAAAGAACTTAAAACGCTTTGTCTGCCCCACAAAAATTAAAATAAACATAATGTCTCCTCAGAAAAAAAAAATGTTTTTCAATTACGTTTAACTACTTTTAACCTGACCAAAAAAAAAAAGTGTGGTCCTGTTTAAAAGTACAGAGAAGTCCTCATTGGCCCACTCTCTACAATGTCAAGAAAGCTCTAAAGGCATTGGTACCCAAACCTGTCTTTTTAGTGTGTTCAGTTTGACTGATTGCTTGGGCATGTAGATGGTGCCTTGAAGCTCTGGCAGCTGGCTGTTATATCCTTGGCAGGATATAAAGCGATATAGTTAAGACTACTGCAGCAGTGCTCAATATGACAAATGTCTTGTAATCCTGTAACTTGCCCATAAGTAGATTTGTTTTGTGTGAGTAAATGTGTGTGCCCTGTAGACTCCCAGACTAGTTTCTCTACACTGAGTACCAAGATAAGATCTGACTGTCCAGGTGATTCTGAACTGGATAAAGCAGATAGCATTGAATGAAAAAGTTCTGTCTTCATAGGTTTATAGGTTCTGTCTTCATAGGTTCATAGGTTTATACTACGATAACAATCACCAGAGTCTATAGAAGCCTAGCCATGCAGGCCAACCCATTTTTGTCCCAGAGTGCCCTTGGATGCCTATATACCAGGGTATGTTGCTAAAGAGGTAGCAAAAGGTTGTATGGGGGAGGGTATCTCATTTGGAGATTAATTTACTTACTGCTGACCTCTGTCAATCAGAGACATGGGGCAAGACCATGGAATGAATTTGTGATTTCCCATTTGATGATCAAGGTTTCTTTTGAGCAAGGTCAGGCATGAATTCTGCTTCACATAGATGGGGAGCTTATTCCATAGTGCGGGGATCCTTTGAGACACATATCAGACCCTCCTGCAGGTTCTGTTTATGTCGCAGACATAGCTCAGGTCCTTGGATCTAGTGTGTCTGGTGCTGTTTGTCTTGTGCATGTGAAAGAGATTTATTAGAACTGGATCTGAGAATGTCTAATATGTTAGGTGTAGATCGCTTCTCAGTAACCTGTAGGAGACTGAGTACAGAGACAGGAACCTAATGCAATCTGTGTAGGATGGGGTATTTATACCCTGGATTCTCCTGGTGCGAAACCTTTGAGGACATTCCAAGTGCCTGATTAGGTATATTCCAAAGGGGGCATTGTGCTCAGTAATGTGTCTGATAAGAGCTGAGAAGAGTGGTACTACTGCTTTCTTAGAACTGGATGCCATAGCTTTGTAATGAGTTGGGCAACATAGAATAATTTCCTCACTATCTTTGCTTCATGGTGGTCTAACACCAGATTACTGCCTTCATATGTTCCCCAGATCCCTAGCTATCAGGTCAACCTTTAGGGGTGTTCTATTGATGAATTAATTAGTTTTGGTAGACTGTTTGCCAAAGGGCCCTGTAATGCATTTCTTTGCATTGAGTTTTAATCCATATCTTTTGCACCAGTCATCTGTTTGTGTAAGACCCTCTTGTAGGATGTTGGTATCTTGGGGGCAATCTGTGATGGCTCCCAGTGTACAATCTTCAGTGAACTTGATGAGCCAGAGGCCTTTGATATTAGCCTTGTCTTCCGAGAAGTGGGCTCAACATGGAGCGCTGGGCTACTCTGCTTTTGAGTTATCTAACCAATCATGGCTTATTTGGTCCTATCTGTAAGCCATATGGCAATTCAGAGAGTTATGTAGGGATTTATGCCTAGTTCTGAGACTTTATCAGCAAAACCTGTGGGGAATATTGTATTGAATGCCTTGACAAAGTCAAGGTTTGAGGTATGCACTGTTTTCCCCTTTCATCCATAGCCATAACCCTCTCGAAAAAGTCTATCAGGTGAAGTAGGCAAAACTTTCCCTTAAAGCCAAACTGAGATGGGTCCAGTGTCTTTAGGCTGCCAATGGCCCTGTTGATAATTTCCATGATAATTTGTTCCATAGCATTGCATATTAGACTTGTCAGACTGATATGTTTGTAGTTCCCAGGATTATTTTATGGTCTACCCTTATGAAGGGGGATGACTGTTGTGGCCCTCCATTCACCCGGCATGTAACCTGTTTGAGGCTGAAGTTGAGGAGTTCTTTAACTGGTCCACTAGGTCATGTTTTAGACTATCTGGGTTATTTAGGAGGCATCTGGGGATATTGGCA
This sequence comes from Protopterus annectens, assembly GCF_019279795.1. Lineage (NCBI taxonomy): Eukaryota > Metazoa > Chordata > Ceratodontiformes > Protopteridae > Protopterus > Protopterus annectens. Next base: position 540,008,717 of record NC_056751.1, on the reverse strand, counting down.
GGGCCAAATGAAGCAGTGTTTTCAGACTTACTGAATGCCTTCAAGACCTGCTACCTGTTGACAGATGAGTGGTGGTGGGGGGAGTATGAGTGAAATTAGAGACAGATTTATCAACCAGTAGATTTATGTCACCCTGGTCAATGAAGGTTGTGCCATTTAACACCAGTTTTACACACTGCTCAGTATCACTTTTAAGGTTGTGATTTTCCTTAGCCTGGGAGGCTATCCTGACCTCGTAATTGGCCTTGGTGGACTTCATTAGACCTTTTAGTAAGAATCAGAGAGCTCTTGTCATTGTGAGAAGTGCTCTTTCTGATTTTGGCCATGACTTTTTGTTGTTATATAGCTTGCTAAGGTAAAGATTCCACTAGTGTAGTTTGTTTTTGGTGTTAGATCTGGTCTTACTTCAGGTATGTACAGCAGCATCAATGCAGCCATTATGTACAGGGTTTTTGTAAATAATTCTGCATAGGTAGCAGTGTTCTTGGAGTTTGAGGAGCCATATATTTTGACAAACTGCCTCTTAATAGGATGTAGTTTGCTTTAGTATAGTTCATAAGTATTATGACTTTAGTTGTTTTTCTGGGTTGATTTTTATTTTGAGGGAGACAGCTTTGTGGTTTGACTTCATCAATGAGGAGGTGGCACAGGAAGGTGTGATGCTTTCCCATGTTGGTGAATACTAGGTCCAATATGTTTGATCCTTTGGTTGGAGAGTGCACTGTCTGATCCACGGTGTTTGTGTTGATAAATTCCAGGAAACTTAGTGCCAGTGAGTTAGAGACAGGAAGTGCATGCTTCCCAGTCTATACAGGGGTAGTTAAAGTCTCCCTTGAATAGGGTATTCAGTTGGATGGTGAACACCTGTAGTAGGTCAGGTAAGAGTTGTGAGCTTCTTGGGTCATAGAAGGTGACCTGTAGCTGGCCAGGACATGATAGGGAATCTTGTCTATGGAGACTTGGATGTGGATGAACTCCAGGGCAAGATCCTGTTTAAGAAACTTAGTGTTGTGTTTGCTGCTAACATAGATGAGACACTTCTATCTTTAGCCCCTGTCTGTTCTGCTGTTGGTCTAAATGTGTGGAAGGCACTATAGCCTTCCACTTCTGGAGTACTTTCTGTAGCTTTGAACCAAGTCTCAAAGACAGTACAGATGTCTATATTCTCCAGAGTTACAAGAGCTTGAAAGATGTGGAATTTCTTATTTAGATTCCCAGAATTGAGCACTAGCACCTTAAATTTGCTTTTAGTTTTTTTTCATTTTTTTTTTTTTTGCTATTTTGCCAGTTCTGCTACTTTGACATTGCCTAAGGCTCTAGGGGTATGGATAAATTTTAGGCAGTATCTGAAAATCTAGGGGGACAGGTGCAGACCATCCTTGATAATGCAACATGGTCTGATAACCATGTTCTCCCATGCTGATTTATATTGGATTCCTTTGGAGTGACACCAGAAACTAAGCCAATTGTTAAACTCAGGCATTTTCTGTTCATACTGTGGTATCATCCTCGGTGAAGGTAGAATGCTGCTCAATGCAACCACATCCCTGTAACATATTCACAGAGATCCACAATGTCTTTTTTTTTGTATACTCCAGTGTGATACACCTGAGATCATTTACAGCCAAATAAAATAGTATTTGTACCTGGGTTATGTTGCAAATTCTAGCTTCACATAGGCAACTAACCATTATTTTCTCCTTGTCCATCCTAGTGAGAGGAGTACCTGTATGTCATACAGTAGAATCCCCTATGACAACAGTGATAGGTAAAGTGTCTGCTTCCATTATGGGCTTTAATTTTGGGGGATCATTGGGTGTAGGCTTATGTGTGGTGTTGGCAGAGCTAGATCCAGCACTAGGTGACGTAGGCAGTTGCTAGGGCCCACTGACTGGCGGTTACTACAACATTTAATTTTAATTAAACAATTTAAAAAAGTTTACATTTCTTCTTTAAGGATGCACTCTGCATGCATCTTAATTACAACACACACAGCCCACAGACAGAGTTCATGCATCACAACTTGTGGGATATTATTTCATGGAGAAGTTCCTTGAATTGGAGCTTAGGAGACACACAAAGAGGGAAGAACATTCCTTCAGCAGATACGTGTGTGTTTGTGTGTGTGTGGCTACAGGAAACAAGAGCCTTAATCCTGCGCACCAACTACCAGACTATTAATTTAGTCATTACAGGTGACATTCTGAAATGGATAATTGTGTCTTGTATTGGTTCATACATTGTGTTTCACTGCTTAATGGAAAACAAAACCTTCAAAACTACAGGGGTATATTTCCAAGGAATGTGAGTTCAGTGCATTTTCAAAGGAATGTGAGTTTCAGTGAATTTATTTTTCAATGTACAGCTGTTTTGTTTAGCAAACAGCCACCAGTGTTTGTGCTATAGAATTTGAAAGTAGTGTTAGTAGAATAATGGGTAGAATACTTGCCCTTGGTGTGTAAGGCTGTGGGTTTTACTCCCCAAGGGTTTATATTACTTCATTGAGTTTTTGGAGACTCAAAGTTCATATGGTCAAAACCATATAATCAAGTTTCCGAAAAGTCAAATAAAAAAAAAATTCTACATTTTTGCACCCCCCCCACCCCCTGCAAATTATATATGCAAACTTCAAGATTGCACTAAAGTGGGGAAAAGGGTCAAGTCCCCTTTGAAGCAGTTCTATCGGGATCATGGAAATGACAGTTTTCCTACTGTAGTGTGATCTCAGAGTTGGTGTGTATAATTTTCAGGGGTTGCGGGGCATGTAAGGGGGCTTTCCCCCCTACAAAAATGTTGATTTATTTTTTATTTCGAGTTTTCAGAAACTGGATTATATGTTCTCCACCATATGAATATTGAGTTTCCAAAAACTCAATGAAGTAATATAAGCCCTGCACTTTAAGGGGGGGTGGGGGTGCACTCAGGAATGTGTGATCTTGTGGATGTGATGTTAAACTGAAGCCCTATCTGTCTTTGTTAATGGTAGGTGTTGTGAGATCTTTTACATCCACCTGAGCTATCAAAAAGAGTAGGGGGGAGGTTCTGCAATACCCTGGCCAAATTTCCCTTAGTAGCATAAATACACTAAGGGGCTACCATGAAAAGATGCTTCTAGCCTAGTGGGACTAACCTGGTCAACAAAGGATAATTAAATTAAAAAAATTTCAAAAGTAAAGAAGAAAATAGTAAGAATAAAATAGTTTGCACGTTGACAGTTTTGAGCAATTTTATGGTAAGTGGGTGAGAGAGACAAGTAATGGGACACCAGAAATGCTGCAGGAAGGAGAGGTTGGTCCATTCCCCTCCCTAAGTCCCCATTTGACCATGATCCAGTTCAAGGTGTTAGGTTTTGCTTTTTGTTTTTGCTTTAGTGATTGCTGAGGGTAGGTGTTGCAATTTGACGGCTTGCGGGGTCATTGAGGCTTGGAAAGGTTTCTCTGAGTGCCTCAGGATAAGAAGGTCTATGTGTGTGGTGAGCAGTATCTGTGAAGGATCTATTGTGTGCATTTTTGACCACAGTGTTTGTAAGAGAGATTTTTGCCTCTAAGGACATTATGCATGTACATATCTCGTATACTGGGTTAGTTTCTTTAAGGATTTAAGTTTGTCTGAGTACATAACACAATTGCTACGTTGTCTAAGGATGCCCATATCTACCAAACTGGCCACAGAGACATTAGGAAATTGCAAATCTATGTTGTCAGAACTTGTATTAAGGTTGGTCTATTATGGGTTAGGTCTCAGTTTTACTGGGGCCATCTGAGTAATGTCTAGAGTGAAGGCTAGATGTTAGATAGTGCTATGATTATACTGCTGTTTGATACTCTTAACTAGCTGCCCTAAGCTTAACTCCATGCAAAGCTTTTCTGCGTTACTGGTTAAAGGCCTAAGAACAGCTTTATAGGTTTGCTTCTGTACAGGGTACTGCTAACCAACATTGAGCAGTGAACAACTCTGCACAAATAACCCCAATTTATAGTAGATAGAAAAAAAAAACTAAGAAATAACTCCCTTGCCCAATAAATGACTTCACTTTAAGCTCCATGGAGTGTCTCCCAACTCAGAGAGAATCCATGTAAGCACCTTCTGCCACAAATGGATAATTCTGCAACTTTGTAATGTAAATGCACAGCAAAAGTAGTTCTCAAGTATGCATTAACACCAACTAAGTCCCTAAAATGCCCTCTGGCTGATGAAACAATCTCACTTTAAGCCTCCTTGTGTGTTTCCCAAACTGGACTGACCAGGCTACTTTACTGCTACCTTGTAGTACTGGAATAGCAGTTTCAGTCTCCTTAATGTAAAAACAATATTTGGTTATCCAGAAGTGAAAAGGTACCAACTATCTGCACGTAATTGTCACTTGAAGCCCCCTTACGTGGTTCTGAACTCAGACCCGGCCAACCTTTCTACTTTCACTAGAATTGCACTCCCAGTCTTCTTAATGTAAAAGCACACTTTAGTTAGCCAAAAGTAAAAGGTATCAGCAGCAAATCACATAACTAGCTCTGAGTAATTCTCACTTTAAGCCTCCCCATGCATTTTCCAACCAAGTCTGACCAAGGGTACCTTACTATTGCCACTGGAATAGCAGTCCTAGTCTTCTTAATGTAAAAACACACTTTGGTTAGCCAAAAGTGAAAATGTACCAACAGGCTGCAATAAGTAATTGCCATGTTAAGCCTCCTTGTGCGTTTCCAACGCAGACAAACTAGGCTACCATTTTACTCCCACTAGAAATACAGTCCCAGTCTACTTAATGTAAAAGCACACTTCAGTTAGCTACAAGTGAAAATGTACCAGAGACAGGTCTAACAAATAGTTACAAGTAACAACAAGGTGACTCTAAATCAGACAAGCCAGCATTGAGGAACATACACTCTTTAAGAAATGACTTTTTTTCGTATACTTCCAGTTCAGACCCATACCAGCTTGTGGCATCCAGAACTTTTTTGGCTCTGGCTTCTTTATCTAAGTGACTTACCAGCAAATAATAGGAAGTATTAGAAGAGGCAAGGGGTTATTAAAAAATGAAGCTAATATTGTTAGTCTAGGATGTCTTGCAGTTGTGAAATTTATATTTGTTTGTCACTTATTCATATTTTCAAATTTATGTTAATAATTCAAACTGAAAGACCTACATGTTGCTGAGGTGTATAGTGTGAAAAACAAATGTGGGTCACAGGACAGGTCACTGTCAGTGCTGACTTATATCACGTTATACTGGAAATATTGCTAGTTGTTTGCTAGTAATTATGAAAATAAGTAATATTTCCATATGTACTTAATACTTTAAAAAACAATTGACTTAAACGGTTGCATGACATTAAGCAAGATCTTAGATGTTATTGAAGAAAATCATCTTTGATATTTCACTCTAAACTGCATATCTTGAGAAGATATTCAGTAGTATTTGTTTTGCTAATTATATAGTTAAGCATATGTTTTCATAGTTCTGTAAATATTTCAATAAACATGCACTTATAGAGAAATCACTTGCCATTTGAAAGCTTATGTCTGGTTAACAAAAATGGTCTAAAAGTATATGACTAGGCTGTGCAATTTTCAAGATATGAACATTTGTTTGTGACAGTTTACAGCAAATATAATTTGGGGTTTGTGTACATTATAAAATATCGCAGTATATATATCTATATATATATATATATATATATATATATATATATATATATATATATATTTATAAAAGACTATGAATGCATCCACTATTATCATTGTAAAGAATACTGCTTAATGATAACATTGCTATTTTTACAGTTTTAATAACTTTTATTGTTCACAAAATGTTTGCATTTGTTTATCTTATGCTTTTTAAGTTTATTTTTTAAAAGTTCTGGAATGCAAAATGTATATAGGGTGCTAGACATGTGTCATTGTACACCACATAGGTGTTAATGAGTTAAGGCAATTTTAGAGTACACTGAATGTCTAAGGGGAGGGCCTTCCCAGTTTCTTCTTTTAGTAACCAGTAAGACACAAAGGAGATAAGACTTTGAAGAGCTTTTACAGACAGGTATACGGAAGATCAGACTGAGAAGAGTTTCCAAGGCTAGATAAAGAAGGGTGAATACAAAATCATACCGGTTTCGGCATATAGCCTTATAATGATAAATCTGGTTGTCATGATTTATTGAATCACAAAGAAAAAGCATGGATTATTAGACTTGGTGGATTGTTTTATCCAGGCTTAAATGAACATTTATAAGTTTTTTGTATAGACTTTGTAAACCTTTCATTATAAGCATGTGGTCCTATACACTGGATGATTGTGTTTCCCTGGGAAATCTTTATACATGTAAAAACGGGGTGTATTTATTAGCCCAATTTAAATTGTAACATACAACTTGAAATGGACTCTCATCAATTTGTATAGCTAGTTAGCTTTCTGGCTATATATAGTCAGTTAATTGAATGTTTTGGTATCACTGAAGAAGGCTATATGCCGAAACCAGTATGATTTTGTATTCACACTTTTCACTCTTAAAAAATAATTAAAGTGTGTTCTATTGTGCTGGCTATTGTTTTTTGGATACTATTGAAGTTTCTTTTGGCCGTTGCACCAGCCTTGCGTGCAAGGTTTTGTTGTGGTGTTTCCTGTAGATAAAGAAGGGGCAGGCAGCTCAAAAGGCTCCAAGTATGAAAGCATGACAACAATAGACAATAGAGAGAGAAGGAGGTAAACAAAGCAAGAACAAATTGAAAGCCCACAACAAACAGGACAGCAGATTCAGCTAAATGTGGCGCTGTGAAAAGTTGAAGAGACAGCAACAGGTTTGAAAATAACTGGTTTATTCCACAAACAAAACCACCGTAATGTTAAGTGCTTTCACTCAGTCAATACAGAGCTTCCTCAGAACAAAGAATACAGTCATGTCCCCTGTTAAAATACCACCGGGTAGTCATGTGACTCCCGTTTACCCCAATAAAACCTTTGCGTTTCTTTAAAATTATACAATAAGTAAAAAATTCATTAATGTAAAAACTACTATAACTCAGTACAAAACCATATAATACAGTGTATAACATCTTATTTATAAAATACTGTACTAAATTAGTTCTATTTAAATAAATGCAAAAATATACTCAAATTTCCAGTTTTGTTGTCATATATCAAAAAACCTTAATTACAATTCTTACAATATATTAAATCTAAAAATCACCTTTGTAGAAATACAAACCATGCCAAAATGTTAAAAAGTCTCGATATTAAAAAATTATAAACAGGCCGCCCTCAGTTTTGAAACACTCCTTATGCTTATATTGTCATTCAAGCTAGGGGCTCTACCCGCATCCAGCCTCAGTTGCCAAAGCAACTCTTTGTACTCCAATCTTGATTCCCAGTTGCCTCCCCTAAGGTCTGGAACCACTTGCTCTAACGCCATAAATTTAACTTCCATTTTTTCACGAACCTGAGAATGTTTAAAAAAAGCATTCGTGTCCTTGGCCTTGGACACATCATACATGTGTTCATACACGCTTTTTTCAATTGCCTCTCTGTATTGCCAACATAAAAACTGTTACATGTGATGCAAATTCCCAAGTAAATAACCCCTTTGGTCGCACAATTAAAATATTTGTTAGATCTAAATTTGTATTTTCTTGAGGGTATAAATACTGTGCCTTGATTCATCATAAAATTACAATGTTGGCATGCCCCACACTTGTATGTACCAACTTTTAATTTGCCTATACTAGATTTTAATGTGGTACTCCTTTCCAATAATTCCTTCAAATTAATGTCTCTCTTCCTCACATTTGGAATGTAACTTCTGATCTCATCGTTTAAGGTCAATTCAGGCCAATGTTTCAAAATAATTTGTTCAACTTCATTGGATGTGGATGAAAAAGTGTGTATAAAATTGCTTTTGAATTCACCTATTTTTTGTTCTACATTCCCATTGTTCACTTTCCCTGTCCCCAACAAGGGAAAATGTTTTAACTTTCTGTTCTCAATCACTTCTGATGTCATACTATCAATAAGTTTCCTAGGGTACCCTTTCTCCTCAAACAGTGCCCCAATGATCTTAACCTCATCCAAGAAAACGTCTGTCATACTAGTCACCCTCGAGGCCCTGATCATTTGGCCCTTCACAATACCCTTTTTTGAAAGAAAGGATGTCCACTGTTGAAGTGCGAATAAGAATTTGAAAATGTGCTTTTTCTAAAAGCTTAGATTGAAAACACTGGTTATTGTAATCCTTATATAAAGTGACATCCAAATAATTCAACTGATGTTGATCAATGTATGTAAAACCTAAAAACTCAGTGCTACTATTAATGTAACCCAAAAATTCATCCAACATATCTCTAGAACTGTTCCATAAAAGACAAATGTCATCAAGATATCTAGTGTAATACATAATATATTGAGACCATTTAGTCCGTAGTACAAATTTCTTCTCTCAATAATATAAAACACAGTTAGCATATAACGGGGCACAATGAGCCCCCATAGCCATTCCTTTCTTTTGTTGATAAAATTCACCATTGAAGTAAATAAAATTGTTGTTTAAAACTGTTTCCGTAAACTCAAGTGTTAAATTAATAGTGTTGTTATCAAGACCAGATTCGGACACTAGTACATCACTAAACCATTCGAGCCCAGTCTTGTGTGGAATACTAGGAAACAATTCTATTATGTCAGTGGTAACCTTCAAGATGTCATTCCCAAATTTCTCTTGGTCCATACCTTTTAAAAAATCCCAAGAGTCTTTGTTTATATGTGGAATGGATTCTACAAACTTCTTAACAGTAAAATCAACATATTTAGCCAGTGGCTCCGTGACACTCCCTGCCCCCTGATACTATTGGTCTGAACTTAATTGGATCAATACCCTTGTGAGTCTTTGGTATTCCAAAAATCACAGGAATCTTGGGTTTTTCAACATGCAAGTAATTATATAATCTTTCATCAATACTACCTTGCAATAAATGGTCATATAAATAGTACCCTATCTTTGCATATGCTATGTTGATCTCATTCAGGGATACTACCCCCGTATTGGTCTGAATCTTGTAACAAATTGTGTCAATGTGTCTCATAATCCACAGAGAACATTAAAACCACCCACCCCTTGTCCGGTTTCATCACTCTGCATTTCTCTTGGTTTAAAAATTCTATCAATTTCTTTTCATTCTCATTAAAATTGTCAGAGTGTTTGCAATTCATTTTCTTTTCACATGTCCGTATATCTCTCTCTAATAATTCTTCGAAAACTTTAAGGGATGAATGGGGGGGGCGGGTTGAATGCCCTTTTCCTAGCTAATTCTTGATTGATGTGGGACTGCCCTTTGAAAAAAATGTTTAAATTTAACTGCCTAATGAAACGTTTTAAATCTATCAAGGTATTAGCTGCTATTCCTGGGCGAGAGGGGACAAAATGAAACCCTTTAGAAAAACGTTCAAAATATTCATCTGTGGGTGGTAAATCAGTAAAGTTAAAAATAATAAAGTTCCCTTGCCTCAAAATCACTTGTTTGTTCACCATAATTCCTGTATTATTAAGGTCAACTACCTCATTTGAAAAATCATAATCCATTAATTTAAGGGGCGATTCCACCCTCTGTTCGGGTGTCTCCCTCCCCTCCCCCCCAGGATACTGAAAATCCTTAAAGGACTGTTTCCTTTCTTTTTCAGCCAGTCTTTCACTTCTTCTCAAAGCTGGCTGCCCAGTACCTTGATCATTATAATTATTGTTGTGAAATTCATTTGTTCTGTCCAAAAAAGCATTGTCAGTTTTGTTGGACAAAGAAAAATGCTTGGGAACCGGATATTCCCTAGCTTCCTTGTATTCAAGCAGGTCCCTCTCTAACTTTCTAATTTTCCTGTTAACAACCTTAGTACAAAATTGATCAATCTCATGAAATACATTATCATAGTTCCTTTTCACACTGGTAAACATACTGTCATTTAATACTTTGTGGTGTACAGTGTTAAGGTCTGTTAATAAAATGTCAGCCTTATTCTCGTAGTCCCGAATCATTAAATTCAAAACCTCAGTCCCAGTTTTGTTAAACACCTCACAAAGCTGCTGATACAGTAAAGTTCCCGGCTGGACATTGTTCAGAAATTTAAACACCCGAAGTCCTTTGGGGACCCGGTTGACTTGCACACATTCTTTTAAATAGTCTATCTCCAATTGGTTTGATTTAAAGGCATACAATTTGTCTTTAAAATTGTTAAAATTATCATCCAAGTTACTATCAAGGTTGCTCAAAGTACCTTCATTGAAATGGAAATGTTTAGTAGTCCAAGAGTCGAAATTAAAAGAATTCGAATTGTTGTCCGTTCGGACCCTTTGTGTACTTCGATTCACTGCAGACCTCGTGGGTGATGAATTAAACTGTCCGGTACCCTGTAACGAATTCTTCGGTACACCATCATTCGTAGCATTAGGAGGATCCGACGTCATGCACATGTTGTTGGTAGCCAGGTAACAGTGAACTAGTTTCATAATTCCGTTCCCAAATTGTATCTGTTAGTTGAGAAAGAAGAGCAAGGACTTGCTTAAATTCACCCCGTGTTACGGGTGAATTATCAGAAGGATTCAAATTGTCCTTCAAAACAGTAGGTGTCTCTAAAAACCTGTCTGAATCCGCTCCTTCAGCCATGGAAAGGAGTACCACATTAAAATCTAGTATAGACAAATTAAAAGTTGGTACATAAAAGTGTGGGGCATGCCAACAGTGTAATTTTATGATGAATCAAGGCACAGTATTTTTATCCTCAAGAAAATACAAATTTAGATCCAACAAATATTTTAATTGTGCGACCAAAGGGGTTATTTACTTGGGAATTTGCATCACATGTAACAGTTTTTATGTTGGCAAAACGGAGAGGCAATTGAAAAAAGAGTGTATGAACACATGTATGATGTGTCCAAGGCCAAGGACACTAACGCTTTTTTTTAAACATTCTCAGGTTTGCGAAAAAATGGAAGTTAAATTTATGATGTTAGAACAAGTGGTTCCAGACCTTAGGGGAGGCAACTGGGAATCAAGATTGGAGTACAAAGAGTTGCTTTGGCAACTGAGGCTGGACGCGGGTAGAGCCCCTGGTTTGAATGACAACATAAGCATTAGGAGTGTTTTAAAACTAAGGACGGCCCGTTTATAATTTTTTAATATAGAGACTTTTTAACATTTTGGCATAGTTTGTATTTCTACAAAGGTGATTTTTAGATTTAATATATTGTAAGAATAGTAGTTAAGGTTTTTTGCTATATGACAACAAAACTGGAAATTTGAGTATATTTTTGCATTTATTTAAATAGAACTCATTTAATACAGTATTTTATAAATAAGATGTTATACACTGTATTATATGGTTTTGTACTGAGTTATAGTGGTTTTCACATTAATGAATTTTTGACTTGTATAATTTTAAAGAAACGCAAAGGTTTTATTGGGGTAAATGGGAGTCACATGACTACCCGGTGGTATTTTAACAGGGGACATGACTGTATTCTTTGTTCTGAGGAAGCTCTGTATTGACTGAGTGAAAGCACTTAACATTATGGTGGTTTTGTTTGTGGATTAAACCAGTTATTTTCAAACCTGTTGCTGTCTCTGCAACTTTTCACAGCGCCACATTTAGCTGAATCTGTTGTCCTGTTTGCTGTGGGCTTTGAATTTGTTCTTGGTTCATGGTTCATTTGAACATTTCGTAGGTAAAAAAAGCAGAAAAACACCTAGACCTAGCACAGAAACCAAAAAGGAATGCAGATTATAAAAATGCTTCAGGTGAATAGCTTTAACTTCAGATAAAGAGTGCAAACAACACACACAACTGGTTTAAATGTTAAGATAAGTGCTGTTTGAAATGCAGTTTAAATGTACTTCTCTGGATTCAAAATGTACTTCAAATGATTTATTATCAAACTTCAGCTTTCAACCAACCCAAGATGGAGATAGTAGACTGCTTGTATGATGTAAAATACAAAGGGGGCTGGGTTAATTACCACAGCCTTTATGAGATAAAAGGGGGAAGGATGACAGAGAAGCATCTGTATAATTTCTTATGTATCAAAACTACAGAAATGTCTTGTTAAGTTAGCAGTGACCATTAAGAGAAGAGGGTTCTAGGAAGATAAGTTTTATAACATAGTAAACTAATGCATAAGGATAACCATATCAACAGCTGTGTGAGCATTTTGACTTAAGCAAACTCTTCAGTGTGTGAGGATTGAAGGTATGAATACCAATAAAGTGTGAAATGATAAAAATTATGGTTAGATGATAGGGCAAAGTAAAAGAAGAAAGTGAAGTTTGAGAAGCTACAGATACATGCAAGAGAAAAATCCCTGCAATAGTCCTTCTACCGCCATTCATAGAGTGGGGGGTGGGGGTATTTGCAGAGTGTTTCCAGAATACCTCAGTGCAGCACTTAAAGTGTGGTGTAAGTAAGCTTAACTGTTCCATCCTTCTTTATTACAACCACAAGAACATTCATAGGTTTTTATTTTGCGTTTTCAGAAACTCGATTATATGTTCTCCACAATATGAATTTTGAGTTTCCAAAAACTCAGTGAAGTAAAATAGTGAAGTAAAATAAGCCCTGCACTCTAAGGGGGTGGGGGGGTTGCATCCTTTGGATGTGATGTTAAGATGAAGCCCTATCTTTCTGTGTTAATGGTAGGTGTTGTGTGATCTTTTACATCCACCTGAGCTATCAAAAAGAGTAGGGGGGATGTTCCGCAATACCCTGGCCAAATTTCCCTTAGTAGTATAAATACGCTAAGGGTGTACCGTGAAAAGATGCTACTAGCCTACTCGGACTAACCTGGTCAACAAAGGATATTTAAATTAAAAACATTTCAGAAGTAAAGAATAAAATAGTATGCACATTGATAGTTTTGAGCAATTTTATGGTAAGTGGATGAGGGAGACAAGTAATGGGACACCAGAAATTCTGCAGGAAGGAGAGTTTGGTCCATTCCCCTCCCTAAGGCCCCATTTGACCATGATCCACTTCTGGGTTTTAGATTTTGCTTTTTGTTGTTGCTTTAGTGATTGTTGAGGGTAGGTGTTGCAATTTGACGGCTTGTGGGGTCATTGAGGCATGGAAAGGTTTCTCTAAGTGCCTCAGGATAAGAAGGCCTGTGTGTGTGGTGAGCAGTGTGTGTGAAGGATGTAATGTGTGTGTTTTTTGACCACAGTGTAAGTGAGATTTTTGCCTCCAAGGAAGTTATGCATGTACATATCTTGCATACTGTCGTAGTTTCTTTAAGGATTTAAGGTTGTCTGAGTACATAAGACAATTGCTACAGTATCTAAGGATGCCCATATCTACCAAACTGGCCACAGAGACATTAGGAAATTGCAAATCTATGTTGTCAGAACTTGTATTAAGGTTGGTCTATTATGGTTTAGGTCTCAGTTTTACTGGGGTCATCTGAGTGATGTCTAGAGTGAAGGCTAGATGTTAGATAGTGCTATGATTGTACTGCTGTTTGATACTCTTAACTAGCTGTCGTAAGCTTAACTCCATGCAAAGATTTTCTGTGTTACTGGTTAAAGGCCTAAGTACAGTTTTATAGGTTTGCTTCTGTACAGGGTACTGCTAACCACCACTGAGCAGTGAACAACTCTGCACAAATAAGCCTTTATAGTAGAAAGAAAAAAAACTAATAACTAACTCCCTTGCCCTCTGCTCAGTAAATGACTACACTTTAAGCTCCATGGAGTGTCTCCCAACTCAGAGAATCCATGTAAGCACCTTCTGCCATAAATGGATAATTCTGCAACTTTGTAATGTAAAAGCACAGCAAAAGTAGCTCTCAAGTATACATTAACACCAACTAAGTCCCTAAAAAGCCCTCTGACTGATGAAACAATCTCACTTTAAGCCACCTTGTGTGTTTCCCAAACTGGACTGACCAGGCTACTTTATTCCTATCTGGTAGTACTGGAATAGCAGTCTCAGTCTTCTTAATGTAAAAACAATATTTGGTTATCCAGAAGTGAAAAGGTACCAACTATCTGCACGTAATTGTCACTTGAAGCCCCCTTACGTGGTTCTGAACTCAGATAGACCAGGCCAACCTTTCTACTCTCACTAGAATTGCACTCCCAGTCTTTTTAATGTAAAAGCACACTTTAGTTAGCCAAAAGTAAAAAGGTATCAGAAATGAATCAAATAACTAGCTATGAGTAATTCTCACTTTAAGCCTCCCCGTGCATTTTCCAACTAAGACTGACCAGGCTACTTTACTACTGCCACTGGAATGGCAGTCCTAGTCTTCTTAATGTAACAGCACACTCTGGTTAGCCAAAAGTGAAAATGTACCTACAGGCTGCAGTAAGTAATTGCCATGTTAAGCCTCCTTGTGCGTTTCCAACTCAGACAAACTAGGTTACCATTTTACTCCCACTAGAAATGCAGTCCTAGTCTACTTAATGTAAAAGCACACTTTAGTTAGCTACAAATGAGAAGGTCCAACAAAAAAGTAGAAACGAACCAGGCAGTAACCAAAAAGGTTGCACGGACTGTTTATTGTAGTAAGCGCTTTCGGTCGAGGTAATCCCCCAACCTTCATCAGACATACACGAAATAACAACCATAATCCCTTCTTTTAACATATGGCTTAATGAGATTATCATTTTCATTAATTGAATAATTCATTATTTATACTTAAAGAGCCCAGCTATAAATATGCTATGTAAAATAAATGCAAGAAGGCTGTAGTTTTTCCCAACAAAACAACAGAATAAATAAAACCATGAATATTGTACATATAAATGAATATTTATATAAAATACATATAAGCCATAATTTAACTATAAGTTAATGTAAAAATATATGAATATATTAGTTCATAATAAAATGGCATCACATTAAATTAAAACATTGAATTGATTGAGAATAATAAATTGTCAACCCTACACTATAATGTCATATTTTACTCCAATGTTAAAATTCATTTTTAGCAGCATTTGAACAATATAAATAAAACAAAATAACACAAACTTACACCAAACAAGAAAAAGAGAAGGTACCAGAGACAAGTCTAACACCTAGTTACAAGTAACTGTGAGGCAACTCAAAAGCAGGCAAGCCAGCACTGAGGAACATACACACTTTAAGAAATGACTTTTTTGTATACTTCCAGTTAATCTTGTGGCATCCAAAACTTTTTTGGCTCTGGATTCTTTAACTAAGTGACTTACCAGCTAATAATAGGAAGTATTAAAAAAAGCAAGGAGTTATTAAAAAAATGAAGCTATGATTGTTAGTCTAGGATGTCCTGCAGTTGTGAAATTAATCTTAGTTTGTCACTTATTCATATTTTCAAATTTATGTTCATAATTCATCACTGAACGACCTACATGTTATTGAGGTATATGGTATGAGACACAAATGTGAGACACAGGACAATTCACTGTCAGTGCTGGCTTATATCACATTATACTGGAAATATTGTTAGTTGTTTGCTAGTAATTATGAGAATAAGGAATATTTCCATATGTACTTAATAATTTAAAAAGCAATTGACAAACTGTTGCATGACATTAAGCAAAATCATAGATGTTATTGAAGAAAACGATCTTTGATATTTCACTCTGTTACATATCTTGAGAAGATACTCAATATTATTTGTTTTGCTAATGATACAGTTAAGCATGTGCTTTCATATTTCTGTAAATATTTCAATAAACACACACTTATAGAGAAATCTCTTGTCATGTGAAAGCTTATGTCTGGTTAACAAAAATGTTCTAGTATATGACTAGGTTGTACAATTTTCAAGATATGAACATTTGTTTGTGACAGTTTACCACAGATATAATTTGGGGTTTATGTACATTATAAAATATTGCAGTATTTATGGAAAAGACTATGAATGCACAGACTATTATCATTGCAAAGAATACTTCTTACTGATAAGATTGCTATTTTTACAGTTGTAATAGCTTTTATTGTTCACAAAATGTTTACATTTGTTTATATTATGCTTTTTAAGTTTATTTTTGTAAATGCTCTGGAATGCAAGATGTATGTAGGCTGCTAGACATGTGACATTCTACACCACATAGGTGTTAATGAGTTAAGGCAATTTCAGAGTCCACTAAATGTCTAAGGGGAGGGCCTTCCCAGTTTCTTATGTTAGTAATCAGTAAGGTGAACAAAGGAGATAAAGCTAGGAAGAGCTTTTAGGGACAGCTATACAGAAGATCAGACTGAGAAGAGTTTTGAATGCTAGATAAAGAAGGGGCAGGCAACTCAAAAGCCTCCAAGTGTGAAAGCATGACAACAATAGGGAGAGAAGGAGGTAAAAAAAAGCAGAACAAGACCTAGACCCAGCACAGAAACCAAAAAGCAATGCAGATTATAAAAATGATTCAAGTGAATAGCTTTAACTTCAGAAAAAGAGCACAAAAACACACAGGAGTGTTTAAATGTTAAGATAAGTGCTGTTAGAAATGTGGTTTAAATGTATTTCTCTGGATTCAAAATGTACTTCAAATGATTTGTTATCAAACTTCAACTTTCAAGCAACCCAAGACAGAGATGGCAGACTGCTTGTGTGATGTAATATACCAAGGGGGCTGGGTTAATTACCACAGTCTTTGTGGGATAAAAGGGAGAAGGATGACAGAGAAGAACCTGTAAATTTTCTTATGTATCAAAACTGTAGAAATGTCTTGTCATGTTAGCAGTGCCCAGTAAGAGAAGAGGGTTCTAGGAAGAGAAGTGTTATAAACAGTGTTATGCAGAGTAAACTAATGCATAAGAATAACCATATCAACGGCTGTGTGAGGGTTTTGATTTAAATAAACTTTTCAGTGTGTGAGGATTGAACGTATGAATACCACTACAGTGTGAAATGATAAGATTTATGGTTAGATGATAGGACAAAGTAAAAGAAGAAAGTGAAGTATGAGAAGCTACAGACACATGCAAAAGAAAAATCCCTTCAATAGTCCTTCAACCGCCATTCACAGAGTGTGTGGGGGGTATTTGCAGAGTGTTTCTAGAATACCTCAGTGCAGTACTTTAGGTGTGGTGTAAATAAGCTTAACTGTTTCATCCTACTTTATTACAACCACAAGAAAATTCATAGGATAAAAAGTACACTTGTAGCTGCCAAAGGTGTATAAGATATGAACCAAACAATACATAAAAAAAACAAAAACACCACCATGAACGGTTAATGGTCCAATCAACTATAAACCAATGAAGATGGTCGAGAGCAAACACTCCTCCTTTTCATCCAATGGTGTGTCTCCTATTCTTTAATATAGACCATGGAGAAGGCGTTGGCTTCACACTGACCTTTGATTGGATGGAGGTTAAATGGATGTAAAGGAGGAATCCCCACCTTTCGATTAGTTTCATTGGTTCACAGCTGATTGGATCCTAGATAAGGTGTTGTTTCTCTACTAACTTTTGATTGGATGGAAATGGTTTTAATTGAATATTCCCCTATCTTACTATACGAGCTGAAGAAGGATATTTCCAAAAGCATTTATCGTTAAGAAAAACAAGGGACTCTATTTTACTTTGTTTTATTAGTTTATGTTCTACGTTTTATTAAAGGATTTAACCGTTCGTGGTGGTGTTTTTGCTGTTTTATGTATTACAAGAACATTCATAGGTTTTTAGTCCTAAAAGAATAGATACGATAAAAAAATTCAGCATAGATTTGTAAAAGGCTCTCAATTCATAGATTCTCAGTGTTAGTAGTAGATGAGCTAAGATTATCCTAGTATAGGAGGTTACAAGCACAGATTATTGCAGCATAAGTGAATAATTCAGGTGGACACTGATGTCTGCCCTGATGTTGTTGTGCCACAGTGAACAGTTTACTGAATGACACTGAGGTCAATCCCTTATTGCTTGTACTTTGCAATTACTGTGATATACAGTACATGTAAAACAATCCTTAGAAATAACAGAAGAGTGTTGAGTGGTGACCAGATGGGCAATTTGTCCTAAAGTTAAATGCAGATTACCTACTTAGAAAGTTGTTATAAAAGAGAGAATTAAGAAATAAGAAAGCCAGTATAAAGAGATGTGTCCATCCCATACATATTACCACACTAGAAACATAGAGGAAAGCGTGCTTCATATTTATTTACAGTTAGCAGTAGGGAGAACCTAATTCACATAACAATTAAAGTTATCTGGTAAAAGGCTAGGTTCAGATACATTGCTGAGTTACAGGCATTACAGAATAGCACTCAACCCATCTGATAGGAGGCCACAGGGTATGCGTTTGATTGGTAAACCAGATATATCTGTGCACATGCAGTCCTGTTTATTTTGCCACCTGCTGTCATGGTCTACTTTACTAAATCAATCCTACCAGTTTGCATAAAATAATTCAATCATTTTATCATTTAATATGCCAAGAGAGAGGTAAGCAGGCTTATGGTCACATTTCCGTAAACTCTATGGATTCTTTGCCATTGCCATTGCTTGAAGTCAGGGTTGTCGGACAATGCACCCAGGACTTAGCTGATCTTTAAAAAGTCTTAGTCAAATTTATTTATGCTCAGGTTCATTTGAGAAGAAAATATAGATACTGTAATTTAGCTATGTAGCTTTCTGAAAGAAGTACATAAAATGCTCATCTATGTATTTACTAATCAGCTGATATCTTTATTTGTCTATTTTGTGGTCAAAAGGCACTCAGAGTCTTTCTTGGCACTTGGAAAGTACAAGACAGTGAAATTAATGCTAGATAGGATTCTAGTGTATTATAGTACATACCTTTATACCCACACTCATAGGCACAGGCTACACACACACACACACACACACACACACACACACACACACACACACACACACACACACACGCACACACACACACACACATACACATATGCCTGTAGAGCAGGTACTGCCAACAATTTAGGGACTCAACAGTTCAGAATCTGCATGTCATATGGATCTGTGAGGAAACCAGACCCCTTTTTGAAAACTCATGTAAAGTAGGAACACAAAGATTCTGCATAGAAGGCTTCCCATGATACATTAATACATTTAAGAATTTCTGTAAAATGTGCAACATGGTGATAACAGTTCAAGCTAGAATAAATGCCTTGTATAAATCTTAATGTCATTCATAACCTTATTCAAAGCAGGCTATTCTCATTCAATTTTCATTCTGTTTACATGAAATTATTCACTTTAAACACACCTCTTGCAATGTTTCTTCTGTTTGTCTATATAAAGGAAGATCTAAGCATGTGAGTTTAAATTCATCTCCTTTGTTTATTGTTTTCCTACAGTTACATCTTTTATGCCTTCACTTGAAACATCTTCTTTTGCATGTAAGTATGACATTTCTCCTATGTATCATATATGTACAGTTACTAAAATATAAAGTCATAGGCTCCTAGCTGCTCATTATGTTCATTTTATACAGGTTCAATTCATTTTATATGATGATAGATTCAAAGTAGTGTTCTTATCTTGTACACCTATCATAGAAGTAATACATAAAGTTTTAGGCTGAGACTGTGTACACCTGCACACTCCATGTACACCTAACTAAAGGGGCTTATTTATTGGCTTTACAATAGATCTAGCTAGGTGAAGCACAATAGTATATGTTATGGCTTTTGTGAGCCGTCTTTTTTGGGAGTGCTAGGGATGCTCAAACCTCATTAGCAGTGCTAAAGTGAGTGTCCTGAGAAGTGCATACTATTCCCAATGGAGAGATGAACGTAACAATTAACCACTCATCATTGTCTTTGAAATACAATGTATCTATTACTGAGCTAACTTATTACACACATGGGAAGAAAAGCCTTGTAGCCAGTGTTTGGATCAGTAAAGATAACAGTGTTACTGCTAGGAATGTGCAGCAAATGTTTGAAATATATGCTGAGAAAGAATTACATGTGAAAGATTATAAACTAAATGTCAGTACCACATAGTCTGCA
This sequence comes from Protopterus annectens, assembly GCF_019279795.1. Lineage (NCBI taxonomy): Eukaryota > Metazoa > Chordata > Ceratodontiformes > Protopteridae > Protopterus > Protopterus annectens. The sequence goes on along the minus strand of NC_056751.1, from coordinate 539,988,800 downwards.
CTCTGTCACTGTTCAGTGAATAAGTTAGTGAAATGCATGATATTTTTGGAAGGAAAGAAACTACGAAATGTACTTGATTCAGGCAGTCTGGTCACTTTAGCTAAAAGTCCATATGTATGCAAGCATATGCTTAATAATCACTATATGATAGCGGTAATACATGTTGACATAGACAAAGAACTTGAATATCCCATTGCATCTTAGGAAAATGAATAAATTCTGGAGTAGTTGTACTTCACCTAACCCAAGCTGCTATTAGTGGGAAGAATTGTCCCCAGTTGAAAGGTCTGCAATAGTTATGATAAGAAGACAAGAATAATAGTGATTTACAGAAGAAATATGCACTTAATGATGAAGAAACAAAGCAACTAAGTGCAGTATTGCCTTAGAATGCAAATGTGGGTATGGGACTGAACCATGCTTCCAAAAACGCTTGTAAATATCATATTGAAACAAATTAAAAGAAGCTTCCTAGCAAACTGATAAGAAAACTACCATATTGTGTGATTAAATGATAAAAATACCCCAACGGAAATCCTGACATATACATGTACCAGAATGCACCAATGTATTAACATAGTCAAAGATTCCACTGTTAATACTTAGACGAATGCAGTGGATGGTGCTGAGTTAGGTACAAAGCAGCCACTAGCCCAAAACTGTGGAGGAGTGCAAGTACAAACCTGAAATACTAGTCATGCAAGTGAAACTTCATATAGTTAAGTAGAGATAGGCAGTAAAGCATGATTGTATAAAGAAAAGGAATACACATGCCTTATGGCAGAAAAGCAGAGCTAATAGAAAGAATGGAGTGACACAGCATAATATTACAGCCTGACAATGTTGAAAAGCATGAAACACAGCTGACTAGAGGTACTAAAGAGAAGGGATTTCTTACTAAATGGCTGTAATTCAAAGAAATAAAGTTTGAAAAATTAAAAACTATACAACTTGAGAGGAGAATTCTAAACTTTTCATCATTCCAAAACACAAAATCCTAAAAGTGAGGAATTCTAATTAGCTGATGAGTATTGGCATAGAGAAATAAACCAATAAGAAAGATGCCAGTAGTAAAGGAAAGCTAAAAATGTAATGCTCTTCTCTTTCCTTTTAAAATTCTGTCAAATGCCCAAATATGATATTTTAGATTCCCATAACACCATACCCACAGTCACAAAATAAAAGTACAGCAGCAGGTTGGGCTTCATTGCATACTTTTACATTATATCCAGAATAATGTTTTGTCATGACACCACCCAAGCAGTTCTGCTGTGGACTGGGTCTGTGTTATCACAGTGTACGGACTTGATACATTTATGTATGTACCAAAATGATAGATTTGGATGATCATTGCCACATACTGTAATACATCCACCCACTCTTCTCCAAACAGATTTTTACCTTTGTATAAACCTAAAGAGTACTCAGAACCTTAGTGTTACCTGATTATTTGTATAACACAAGCACACTTCTACCCCTGCTTAGATTCCTATTCCCACTAGAGAGTTATAAGATTATATTTACTAGTGTATCTGTATTAGAAAGATAGCATTTGCACAGTACTCATAGTGGTCTAACTCAACTTGGAAATAGCAAGAACACTAGAGCATTATCCAAATATGTGAGGGAGTTGAGTTGGTCAAAGATTCAAGAGCAGCTGAAAAAGGATGAATAAGGATGCTGCTGCTGTGAGAATTTCACACTATTATATCATATTATGATGCAACAGAGTAGGATATAACTTTCATTTGTATAAAATATGTTCTAATTTATAGTCCCGTTGACTTACAGGTAGGGGCCCCAATGTGATAGTTTGAGGTGACAGATATACTGAACAGCTGTAGAGTAGTAAATGAGGAAGCTATGATTTGTTTTCAGAACACAGTGACACTGTACCTACCTGTCAATGCATGGGTTACTTATGGCCTTTGTAATACTTTGTTAGAGGCCTTTTAGCATGCAATCTACCGTGTCATTCTGCTGTCAACTAAGCTATCATCAACACGGATCCATCTTTCTTCATATAGATGGATGGGGTGTCCAGTTCCTAAAACCCACTTCTTTTCAAGTTCAAACACCAGAATTTTGATCTGAAGTAGGATCATGCTGCATTTTCTTACGGAATTCCCTGTGTAATGCAAACATTGTAAAAATGTTAATTTCTCAGAAATCTTGAATTTAATTTTAACTATAAATTCATTTTATCTAATGCTTTTTTGTTTGCTACATCATCTAATCTTCCTGTGCCTTAACTTCCAACTTTTGCCTGTTTACCTCATAATTCTGTTCTTAAGACCTCATTTTCTGAATTATTTTTCTTATGCCATGTTTCTGTTGTGTTTTATTTTTAACTGTATGTGCAATGTCTTCAACCATTATCTTGTAACTATTACTGTATGGTTTCCTTCATTTTAGATTAGTGGATTATTATGAGACCAATTATCTGATTTATTCTTTTATAAAAGGATGACTTTTTTAAGCTGTGACAGATTTGAAGGAGATTAACTTGAATCTCCAAGGGAATCTTCATCGTCTGTGACTGTAGTTGGAGTAGAGACTCTTGTAGTGCCTCATCTAGAAGGGAATTCTTATGCTAAGAGAGTGATTCCAGGAAGGAAGGATTATCTCCGACTGCCTAGAAAAAGATGTAGAAGATTTGTGCAGTCGCTGGCCTGGAGAGGAATGCTCTTGGTGAGAAAGGGTTTAAATGGAGCCTGCAACAAATTCATCTCAGCTGGACCAGTAGTTGCCTCTATATCAGTATTTTTTACTTGAACAGTGGAGTAAGCTGTACATGGCCATTTTGTAGTGGTGAGGTTATCCCTGGGATTCAGAATGGATTACTTGGAGTGGTATAGCATACCAAGAGTGGCCAGCCATTTGCAGTAACACTTTCAGATTCAGAGATATGCCTTCTGTGGGCACTTTACATTATCAGAAGAATAACCACAGTGGACTGACTTCCTGGCCTGGCTTCAGAATAATGAGGCATTCTGGGGAATCAGCTAATACTAATTAGCTATGTACTGTTCCATAGAAATGGCTGCAGTTAATTATTTATGCTGAGTGAGTCGGGGAATCACTCAGCTGCATAAAAATCTGCAGTTTCATGTGATAATTGACATCACCAAAATGATAGTACAATGGGAGACAGCACATTGCAGGTAAGTTTAATTATGTACAGTGGAGAGATTGTTGTGGGGTGTGTGTGTGTGTGTGTGTGTGTGTGTGTGTGTGTGTGTGTGTGTGTGTGTGTGTGTGTGTGTATTAATGTCTCAGTGTGTGTGAAAGTGAATGGGGGGTGCCTGTGCCAATGAAATGCATAGTCTTCCAGTGGTAATTACCTCTGTAAAGTGCTTGTTGCACTGGTGGTAACTAGTGGTGATTCAGAGACATGCAAATTAGCTGATAATGAGATCCTCATTGTGGCTAAAGCTGTCTCTGAATAGCATTTTATGTGATCACATGAACTGACCTACCTGACGTGGGAAGTTTACACAAGCTTTAGGGATTCCTTCTAAATTGCATGTTATATTTTTCATGTGCTTTACAAACTTGGATAAAGCAATATGTGTGAGAAGTGACTTTACAATATTGGCATAATGGAACATCAAGACTGAGATGGTCAAGACCCCCTGCACCCCCCACACCCCTTGCTAATTATATATACCAACTCTGAATTTGCACTGTAGTGGGAAAAGGACAAATTCACAGATCCCCATTATGCCACAATCTCAGCATAATCTCATAGCAGCATGGACATTAAGGCATATCCCAGATGACTGGAGAATAAGCATTCAATGCCTGTCTACAAGAACAGAAAGGACATTCACAACTTTGGGCATTACACAGGTATAAAACTCCTTTCAAACTGCACTTACGTTCTGGAGAGGACGACTGATAAATGACTGCATAGAGTAGTAGAAAGACAGAACAAAGATGAGCAGTTTGGACTTAGACTAGGATGCAGCACAACCAACCTGATGTTTGATGAGATAGCTGAGAAGAAGCTAGAGATGAGGAAAGAGTCCAACTGGCATTCCTAGACTTGAAGAAGGCATATGGCAAGGTCCCTAGAAAGCTGATTTTGGCAGACCTGTGATGATTAGATGTCCCAGAAACATTAGTAGAATTAGTGCAGGATGTGTACAAGACCCAGTGCAAGAGCAAGACCAGTGTTTGGACTTACAAACTGGTTCCCTGTAGGGGTAGGGTTAGTTATATTGGCACTAAATGCGGAAGGTCAGAACAAGCTGAGAATTGAAATAGAAGGGAAAATACTGGAAAAGGTTAACAGCTTCTAATATCTGGAAGGGATGATTGAAGACAGGGGGAAGTCTGAACAAGAAGGTCAGAGCTAGAATCAAAGGGGCTGCAGCCAACTGGCACAGAGTATGAGAGATAGTGTGTGACAGAAGAAAGCCAAAGAAGCTGAAGTGTATCATGTATAAAAACAGTCGGGGTGACCTGTACTACTGTACGGTATGGAAATCTGGGAATTGAAGAAAGAGCAGATGAGGAAGGTAGAGGTAATGGTGTTAAAGTGCCTTAGATGGTTGGTAGGATTCACACCATGGAACAGGTGAAAGAATTAGAAAATCTGAGCGGAAGCCCAAGGAGCACCAGTTGCAGAAAAGGTCAAAGAGAACAGATTATAATTGTTTAGGCACATGTGTAAGAAAGCAGAAGTCAATCTGGTTAAAATGATTTGAGATAAACATGTAGGAAAACAGCAGACAATCTGGTGAAGACTTGGAACAAACATAAAGAAGACAAGAGGAAATGAGAACATCCAGCAGAGAGGGACTGTCTGAGATTAGACCTGTGACAGTCAGGCATGACTTTGAAAGAAAGTAGGAGACTGGCATTGAACCAAGAGAGATGTTGGCAGTTGACACAACACCCCAACCCCATCTAGAAAATGGAAGAAAGGGTGATGGAGATGATTATGTTCATTACGGGCTGTAGTCCCTATAGCTCTAATGTAAAAATAAATAAATAAATAAACAGCTATCCTACATTAAAGTCTAGTTATGATTTTCCTACCCCAAATCCCTTTATTTAAGTTGCTGTAAACTCAGGGTCAGTATACTTAATTTATGAGACTGTTAGGTTTATTAGCTCTCAGCATAACAATATGTAGTAATTTATGCTAAAATATGTGTACATTAACTCTTGAATATTACATCTGCCTTTATCTCAGCCTTATGATTACGTCACCTATGACATTGTTTTCAATCTTCAGTGTACCATGCATGTGTTGTGAAAAGTTAATGCTTCAGTTTTATCTTTATTGGAATGTTTTATTGCCCTTACAGAAGTACCTCTGCTAGTTCCCGTCTATGGTACATGGAATTGTCTGTTTTATTGTTTGGATACTTATTATATTTTTCTTACTTGTATATTTTTTATTACTTATGTAATTTTTATATGTAGACTAATCCTGAAACAGTCCACGTGCATCTGTGTTTTGCCGTGGTTAAAAAATATATAAATGAAAATAAATAAGTATTTATGCAACGTCTGGATGCAGTGATCTTTTAGCAATATACTTTTACTGAAGTGTTACAATTCCATTTTTGTGGTTGGCACCATAACAGATAAAATATTTATGCTGAATCTATATGAGAGGCTGGTTATGGTACACACATTCATCCCGGGTTAAACATCAGATTCATAATTAAAGTTGCCTTTAGCATCAGTGGAGTAAGATATTTAGTGGTAATTTATATTCATTTTTGTTGTTTATTGCAAATGGATCTCATTCACGCCATCAGTGTAAAACCTGCTGACTGCAAATCCACTAATTTAAACTTAATGATAAAAACACATGTGCTCTGCCTATGGGGTTTAGCAGAAAAAGACTTTTTTTGAAGAGCTTATAAGCTCTCATACAACATTTCCATAATCACTGATACTTAAATTTAGTGGCACTTTGGTTGTACAAATGAAAACAGAAACATCCTTCAAGGGAGAAAAACTACTTAAGCATAATAGAGATGAGAAAATATTCTCAGAAGCACCTTTTCTGGAGGTAGGATCAATGTCATTATATCTGATGGGAGAGTTTTGTCAAATGGTAGAATTCCTATTCCACATTTTAATTAATGGCAAATATGGGGAGGCAAGAGTCTTTGCCAGAAGCCTAAAGCCCAGGGGAGATGGATGAAGGCCATCTCTGGCAAAGCATCGTGGTCCATCAATCATGTCCTCCCAGGCTGTCAGGTACTGGATCCCCTTGGAATGACACCAGAAACTAAGCCAATTGTTAAAGTTAATCATTTTCTGTTTGTACTGAGGTATCATTCTGGGTGATGGTAGGATGCTGCTTAAGGCTAGAGACATACCTGCCTGGGACACATATTCAGCGAGCTCAATGATGTCTCTCTTCATATAGTCGAGGGAGGTACTTCTCAAGTCTTAATAAGTCAAGTCGTGGCATTTATTTGAATAATTTTTCTGCATTGTTTCTATAAAAAATGTTAAGTTATTTTTAAGCTTCTGTGTAGTTGTGCTTTCCTTCCATGGTACGCTGAAGTAATTAGAGACACTTTATCATTTTCTTTTCATCCTTTATACAATTTCCTGTAATCATTCACTCTGCTATCTCTCAATTCATCTCTTCTATAATTTCGTGCACAACCTCGCAAACAGTCATTATATTTCTGAAAATCGTATTCATTCCCAAAGTGAACTTCCCAATAATATAATCTAAAGGACTTTTTATTTACTTCCATGCATTTGCCTAAATTTTAAGTTGGTAGAATTACTTCCCATGTCAGTATGTATCATTTTTTTTGTACTTTTCCCATTTGGGATGTACGTTACAAGATGCCTGCAACAACTGGAAAGACCACAGAAGTACCTCACCAAGAGGATCACTGGCCTCAAGCAGATGCCCTATGCAGCTCGACTAAAGAAACTCCAGCTCTACTCTGTTGCATACCACCTACTCAGAGGTGATCTCTGCCTGACATACAAGGCCATGTCCAACCCAGAATTGATGGACATGCTCCACCTAAAGAAAACCATATCCCCTCAAGCCACACGCTCCAGGGATTTAAACCTCACCACAACAATAAATGGAATGTGCTGGAGGGATAGATTCCTGTCCCAGAGACTTCCCATGCTCTGGAACAAGATTCCAATCTACATTAGGCAGAGCTCCTCGCTAACCCTCTTCAAGAGAAACCTTGACGAGTGGATGGGAAAAAGAAAGTTTACCCCAGGGATCTCTTCAGTGGCTCTGCTGGACAGAGGCAAAGGGAACTAATCTAATGGGGCGGCGAAAATCAACACATTCTGGCTAGGCTTATAAATGCCTTCAGGCAGATAGCCTAGTACCTACCTATGAACTTATGAACTTAAATAAATTTTGTTGTCAAAATTAAAATAAACAGCTAACTCAGATGTGTTACCTTAACTAATAACAATAGTTAAAACTCTGCTAATGGAGTGCTAAAGTCTGCTAGTTAGCTAATGACTAGCTGTATTCAACTTGGGATTGTCTGTGAATATATATCGTTTACCTTAAATAATTGAAATTTGCATATTCTGCTTGAAATTATTTGTTTCATGCTTTCAGTGTATTATACATTTTGTCTTACTTGCCCACCGTATTTTAGAGTTTCACTTACTGTGAGCAAAGCATCGAAAGCGATCTAAAATACTATTTCTTGGTTAAGGCTTGGATCTTAAAAGTCACTGTTCTCTTTTTAATCGAGTTTCCTCCAGTAGGCATTTGTTATCTGGATATATATATATATATATTTATATATATATATATATATATATATATATATATATATATATATATATATATATATATATATATATATATATATATATATATATATATATATATATATATATATACATATACATATATATATATATATATATATATATATATATACATATATATATTTATATTTATATATATATATATATATATATATATGTATACACACACACACACACACACACATATATATATCTCCTGGGAAGATCTTCATTGTTGTGGTTCGCTGAAATGGGTTTTCAATATTGTCATCTCGATGATGCTGTCTTCAGTTATGTGGGGTTTCCATGATTTGAAGTAAAACATAAAAATCCTATCACTCTACTCGTTTCCTGCCTTCCTAGAACTAGTAGAGTCCGGATTTCAGATTTAGAGGGAAGCTTCTCTGTTCATCAGTGAGAGTGGTGAGCTTTGAACAGCCTATCTGTCGCTGGAGGAGTGGTTTCAGCTCAGAATCTGTAGTTTTATTGGCATTTTGGGCTATTTCTATCCCTTTCATCTGTTTAAAAACCTGTGTTTGTGCAGTTTTTGCACTTGTATTACCTCAACAAGAGCTTGCCTGGGTATCCTGCAGAGTCCTACAGCAGCAGAGAGAGAAAAGGGAGACTTTGAGTGGATTAAGCACCTCTGTTGTGCTTTTTATTGCTAGCTACATTATTCTGACTGTTCTTTATTAACTTTGCTATTTATTTGAACTGTTTTTGAATACTTATACTGTTTGCACTTTAATTGATAGTTTTTAAGAGTTTTTTCAAGTGTTTAACGATTAAGGGCTACACACTCAAGTGTGATAGCCTTTTTTTTTGCTTTAAAAGTGTTTGCATTTCTGTACCTGCTTTAACTTTTGAAACAAAACTCCCAAAAAAAACATATCTCCGTACTCATTTCCTGCCTTCCTAGAGCTAGTACAGTCCGGTTTTCAGATTTTGCTGAAGTCTGGGTGGTTTGTAAGTTTCTGTGTTCCCCAGACGTTTCTAAGATAGAGGGAACCTTCTCTGTTCATCAGTGAGAGTGGTAACCTTTGAGCAACCTATCTGTCTCTGGAAGAGTGGCTTCAGTTCAGAATCTATAGTTTTATGGGCCATTTTGGGCTATTTCTATCACTTTCATCTTTCTGTTTAAAAACCCGTGTTTGCACGGTTTTGCACATCGCTGAGAGGCGTTTAAATATGGTTAAACTATTCCCGGTGCCAGAAAGTCTGCTCTTCAGATTTTCCCTTAGAGCTAGCCAGTTTTCTAGCTTTAGCACTCAAAACAGTTTCTGTTCCCTCAGAACTAGTCAGTTTTCTGTTTCCTTGTACTCAGCACTTGTCCAAATCTTGTTGCAAGCACTAAATAATCTACAAATTTCTGCAGCACTCAACTTTCCTCACCTATCAAGAGGAAATCAGTTCTTAGTACTTAAATTAATAAGCACTAATCAGGCATGTCTAAGGGTCAGCTCCCGGTGTTTTCTCCTGTCCACTTGATGAATCTGGGCATCTTGGGGCAATGTAGCAATTGCCTCATGTACACTGACAACCCTCTCATTCTACCACCCAAGACTACAACCTGTGAGAGATGCACTTATATAGCCAAATTGGAAGCCAAGATCTCTCAACCTAAGACTAGATGAGACAGTCAGGAGGAGAAGAATAACACCACATTACACTCAACACATAGCCCATCAAAACCTGCACCACCCAAACTCACACATAGTAACACAAAACACACACCTACATTCACAGAGGCTCTCAATAAAAATCTCCCCAAACAGCAGAGGCCTCCAAAATTAAAACGCAAGCAACCACTACCCCAACACTACCCAAACAACACATAGCCCACAAATTCATTGTGCCACTCAACCTCAGCCCATAAAGGCAAAACAACGTACCCAACTTACTAGTCATTCCCGACAATATAGTCAGGCACATTGACTTCCCACTCATCAGGCTCAACAAGGAGAATGTTACTGGCAGCTTCCTGTCAGGTGCCAGAATCCGCCATATAACGCAAGCACTCAGGTCACTCCACAACAAGTACAAGTATGACTTTGTCATTGTCCATGTTGCAGTGAATGACATGAATGACATGAGATGTACCTCCCTAGACTACATGAAAAGAGACATGGAGGAGCTCTCTGAACATGTAGCCCAGGCAGGTATGGCACTAGCCCTGAGTAGCATCCTGCCATTGCCCAGGATGATACCACAGTACAAGGACAAAATGACTGATTTCCACAATTGGCTAAGCTTCTGGTGTCATTCAAAGGGGGATACAGTATCTGTCTGCCTGGGATGACATGATCGACAGGCCATGATGCTTTGCCAGAGATTGTCTGCACCTGTTGCCTCTGGGATTCTGGATACTGGGTAAGGCTCTTGCCACCCCTATAGTGCCTTTTTTAGGCAAGGCTCAAACGTCAAACGCACCACCATAGTAGATACAAACAAGCGAAAACTATGGGTAATGCTACTCAATGCTAGAAGTCTAAACCTCAAAATGCACTCATTCGAGGCTCTCTTTAAGATGGAGAACATCGACATCTGTGCAGTGACAGAGACCTGGTTTAAGGCTCCAGAGAACACCCCTGCATTACCAGGCTACAATCCTTACCAAATCTTTCAGCCACCTAACCTGGACCGAAATACTAAAGGTGGAGGCGTGTCCATATTCATAAAGGGTATCCACACCTCCAGGCTAGTTGCTCAACATAATGCATCTGAAATTATCCAAGTACAATTAACACTGGGCAAGACTGCAGTTCAGGTTGTAGCTTGTTGCAGATCCTCCGCCATGCCCCATGATGCCCACTCCATGTTTCTCGATATACTGGATAATAATAAAGTACAGCCCAGTACCCAAATTTTGGGAAACTTCAACTACCCCTCCATCAACTGGGAAAACTACTCATGTACTAACTCATTTGCCCAAGGTTTTCTGGAATTCATCAATTCCAACACCCTGGATCAGCTTGTCCATACCCCTACCAGGGGTATCAACAACCTGGAGCTGGTCATTACCAATATGGGTAACAGATGCTCCACGCCAGAGGTCAACTCCTCGATGGTCAGGTCCGACCACAAGCTAATCACCCTAGACATCCATATCCTGCCCCCCTCCCCCATTAAGGAAACCGGCATTAAAAAATTCTCCAAAGCCAACTTCATGCTTCTTAAGTCAGAAGTGGCAAACTGCTCTACACCCACACAGATGGAAAATAGAGGCACGACTGCTGAATCATATACAAATGCACTGTATAAACACATTCACAAGTGTATGGACAGTGCCGTCCCAAACCGAACCAAGACGATATCCTCCAAAAAAGGAAGCCAATCTGGTGGTCCCCTGCCATAAACAAACTCTACAACAGAAGGAAGAAACTGTTGCAAAAAGGAGTAAAATCCCAAGATTGCAAGAACTCTCTGGTCAGCTTCAGCAAGAAGCTGAGATCCCTCATAAAATCTTCCAAAGCCAGTTACAAAAACAAAATCGCCATGGATTCCAAAGACAACCAAAAAGCCTTCTACAGTTATGTCTAGAATGTTAATGGCAACACTCAGATCTGCTCTGAACTACAGCACAATGGCACTACATTTACCGAAGCAACTGATATTGGCAACATCCTGGCAGACAGGTTCAGAGCAAACTTCACCCCCACTCAGCCCCCAAAGGGCCCATCCACATACAGGAAGATTGCAAACCCCCTGTTATCACAGATGCACAAGTAAAGACTGCACTCTCCAAAGCCAAGAACACAGCATCCATGGGACCGGACAACATCCCAGGCTGTGTTCTGCATGAACTACAGAGTGAACTGGCACCACACCTTAGCACCATGTTCAACCATAGCCTCACCTCAGGCTTTGTGCCTATGGAATGGCACACAGCGATGGTTATCCCACTCCACAAAGGGGGTGCCACCACTGACCCCGGGAACTACCGCCCCATTAGCCTGATGAGCCTGGTCTGCAAGGCCATGGAACGCATCATCCTGGAGCTTATAAACAAAGACATAGGTAACATCCAAACAATGGACCCCATTCAGTTTGGGTTTGTAAAAGGTAGATCATGCCTCCAAAATCTGACTGACTTCTTTGAAGCAGTCACCAGAGCTGTAGACGAAGGTAAGGTAGTGCACACAGCCTATCTCGACCTAGCCAAGGTTTTCAACACCATCCCCACTCTGGTATTATAGATAAACTCACTGGGCTGGGCATAAATCCCTATGTCACAAGATGGGTGGCCAACTGGCTCACTGATAGAACCCACACAGTGAAAGTAGCCGACTCCAAATACGACTTCACACCAGTGACAAGCGAAGTACCACAAGGTTCGGTTCTGGGTCCCCTCCTATTTGGTATCTCCTTCTCTGAAGTCCAGGATAATACAGTTCATCTCTGGCTAATGAAATTCACAGACGACTGCAAACTTGGAGCCATAATTTATTCACCTAAGGATGTGGACATTCTACAAAGAGGCCTCACCGAGACTGATGCTTGGTGTCAGAGTCATGGCCTGAAGCTCAGTGCCAAGAAGTGCATTGTCATCCACTCTGGGAAAAGCACCATACCCATGAACTACTACATAGGAGGTAGCCTACTAAATACTGAAAGTGTGATAAGAGACCTCGGGACACAGGTGGACAGTAGGCTCTCCTTTGATAATCACATTGCCAAAGCTGCCAGGAAATCCTTGTACATGGCACACCTCATCGCAAAGGGGTTCTCCTCCAGAAAAAGAGAGGTCATCGTTCCTCTCTACTCATCCCTTATCAGACCCATTATAAAGTACAGTGCCCCATTTGGCATGTACTTCGCAAGACATCTGTAACAACTAGAAAGACCACAGAAATACCTCACTAGGAGGATTACCAGCCTCAAACAGTTGCCATATGCAGACCATTTCAAAAACTTCAGCTCTACTCCGTCGCTTATCGCCTACTCAGAGGTGACCTCTGCCAAACATACAAAGCCATGTCTAACCCAGATCTGATGGACATGCTAAACTTAAATAATTCCCAAACCCACCAAGCCACATGCTCCAGGGACCTAAACCTTGTCACCACAATAAACAGAACATGCTGGAGGGACAGATTCTTGTCCCAGAGTCTTCCCATGCTCTGGAACAGGCTACCCATTCATGTCAAGCAAAGTTCCTCATTAGCCCTTTTTAAGAGAAATCTTGACGATTGGTTGGGAAACAGGAAATTCACTTCGGGGATCACTGCTGTGGCCCTGCTCGACAGGGACATAGGAAAATAATTTTATATATGTATATATATATATCTACACATAAAAAGTAAAGAGGGAGAGACTGTATATTGAATTATCAAAATGCTAAGGCACTGAAACTGAAGAATTGAAGTTATCCATGACAGCATTCTAAAATGCAACATACTGAGCAAGTTGAAATTGCTGCAGTGGTACAGAGGTAGCATTGTTACCTCACAGCAAGAGGTTCTCCTGTTCGATTCTCGGCTTGGCTTGGTAGTGCCTTCTGTGTGGAGCCTGCATGTCCTCCCCGTGGTTGGGTAGTGTTCGAAAGAAAGACATGCATGCGTAAATGCCTTCGTTGAAGTTTGGGCATCGAGCTGGCACCTCTGTGTTTCATAAAAATCTACTGCCAATCATTAGTGGACCGGAGTTCCGCTGTGGTGACCCCTTACCAGGAAAAAGCTGAAAGAAAAACAACAATTGAACAAATTAAAATATCAAAACAAAAAAAAAAACAATCACAATAATAAACACACAGGTTCCTTTTATGAGTAGAACACCAAAACCGCATGACACATTCAGCTGTAATTTGATTGAATGGTGTCAATGTTATGGATTGGATTTTTCAAAGGGGGGGTGCAGGGTTAAGGTAAGAGCAGGGTTATGGTTAGGAGGTTTTAGAAAGGTGGGCAGGGAGGAGTTACGATACTTCAGCATATACCCACAAGTAAGTGTGGTGCTCCATGTGCCCACTAGGGGGTACATAATGGGTGGAACTATAGAACCACTCTTAAGCAGCCTACCAAGGCAAGCAGATGTTGAGCCCAAGAAGCCTTAGTGACCACAGTGACAAAACTGCTGATGGCCACTGGTCGATAACATCTCATTAATGGTCATTGTAGTCTACATAAGAATGACATGTGCCTCACCACCAACATTTGACATCTGCAACCTCAGCAGCACCATCTTCTCCTTGTCCTCACACTCTGTCACTCTACAGGTGTCACTCATTGTCACACAAACCACAGAGCATACTTACAATTTCCACAAAGATACTAGTAGCAGCTCTTTGTGTTGGGATCAGTGACCTGAATCTGCTGATTTGCACCAAGAGTTGCACTCAGACATATCTGGAATCATGGTATGTGAAGTTGTTAAATCTCGCCGTTTATTCTCACTGATGGGTTTGGAGCTGATCCTCGGCTCCAACACGGCCAATAGCAAGTTCAAGGTTTGCCAGTAGCTCGAGACCAAGCCCTTTATCCTACAATGCACTGCTGGAATTATCTCAGATCTAGTTTGCTGCGGCAAGAGAGCTCTTGGTGATCCAGCTAGCTCGGACCATTTTAGAGAAAAAATTAAAAGCAAGTCTATAAAAAGTTTTCTTTTTTGTTCAAAGTAATATAGTGTGTGTTAGTTCAATTATATTTACTCTCTAGTTAAATACTTAGTATAAATAGTTTAAGAGTTAGGGCCTTGTTGGCTTCTTAGTTGTGTGGGCCTTTAGCCCTTTTTTTCTTTACTTAATCCTTATAATAGTTAGGCTTTTTTCTGTGGGCCTCTTAGCCCTATATTGTATCTTTATTGTGTATATATAATACTGTTTAGATAGTGCCCAGATTGGGCTTAGTTGTTGTGGATCTAATTTACTGTTTTTCCTTTAAAATGTTAGATGAAAAGGAGAAATCCCATCCCAAATTGGGATTCAAAAAATGCCCAGATTGTGGGCAGAAAATGTCTGTCACCGACGGACACATTACTGTCTGGGGGCTAAAGACCTCCAAGACACCTGTAGTATTTGCCACTCCTTCTCTTCACGAGTCCTCTTGGAGAGAAGGAGAAAACTTATAGACAGGGGATTGCTACTGCAATCTTTTTTGGAAGTTTTGAGTAGCCATGAGGATGCTAGTATGTCCTCTAAATCCTCAAAATCTAAGTCTTCAGATAAGGTCTCAAAAAAGGCTAAGATTTCAGAAGGAGGGTCATCAGTTCCACAGTCGTCGGAACCAAGTGTGTACCTTTTATTCGTGGGCCAGCTCTCACTATTGGAGCCAGTCTCTGAAGTTCCTTCTTCACCTCTGCTCCAGTCAACACCTTCAGTGCATTCAGCTAAATCTTCAGTCAGCCTTTCAGATTTGGACATGGATCGGCTAGTACAGAAGCTTTTACAGGCACCAGGACTTGCCAAATTGTTGCCGGCCCCGACCAGCTCGTCGGTACCAAAGACCATGGAACCGGATTTGTCTACTCCTCCTCTGAGCTGTACTAGACTCTCAGAGCCGAAGAAAATTGAACCGATGGTGGTCGAACCATTGGAGCCGATACCGCACCGGTGTTATCGCTTCCATCTATTCGGATGTCCTCTGCCCCAAGAGAGGGCTCTAGGAGCCGACGCTCTCCCGTCAGGTCCGGAGAGGATAGTCGCACCGACTTGTCGGTGCCGAGACTTCCTCTCGGGGCTTTGGCTCGGATGAGCTCGGCTCCTACCTCGGGCTCAGAGCCCAGGGTTTTGGTGCAGGAGGATCGGATGGTACTATCGGGTCCGTCCACTCCTCCTCGTCAGAGCCATGGTGCCTTCGATGCTATGAGGAGAGTTTTGTCTCCAAAGATAATGTCAGCATCAGTTCAGCTTTCCCTCTCCTTTCAAGCTCCTGTGTCTGCTTTTTCATCTACCGATCCCTCTAAGCGTAGAGACCCCAAGCCTCAAGTACCCCCAGCAGGCGTCCCCTGCTCTTCTGAGACCTCCCCAAATCTCCCCACTGAGGAGGTGCCCAGGAAGAGACTGTGCAAGAGGAGGCACTTAGATTCTTCACAGGAGTCTTTGACATCTGACACGGACTTAGATGAGTCAAAAGGGTCCTCTCGATCCCCCTCTGAGGATATCTTCTTTGCAGAGATACTAGAGATCCTTAGTCAGAGGGGCGATTGGCAGACCAAGACCCCTACTGAGGATGAGTCCGTGCTCTTGAAGGCTTTTGGGTCTCAACCTTCCACTTCTTGGGTGTCTCTGCCTTACGACGAGCTTGTGCAACTGATCTCTTGTAAGGCATGGGAGTCACCAGAGGCCATGGAACCTGTCCCTCGCAGACCCAATAAATTCATATCTGCCCCAGTGGACAAGCCATTTTTGACAAATGGAGTGCTTGTTAATGCCATGGTGGTAGCTGCAGCCACCAAAAAGGAAGTATCTGAGACATTCTCTTCTATCCATCCCCCTAACAGAGATTCTAGGGCTATGGATAGATATGGGAAGTGCATGTTTAGTTCAGCGACTTTTTATCTGCGATCACTGAACTACTTAACCCATTTTACAAGACTACAGAGAGACCTCCTGAAAGAGCTAGGAGATACTCTCCAGGGTACAGTAGCTGCAGGAGTGGCCGACAAAGTCAATGCCCAACTCGCTACCCTAAACTCAGTAGTGAACTCGTCCATGCTTCTCCTATCCTATGCAGTTGATGGTTCGATACAGCCGCTAGTTTGGGCATTGCTCTTCAAAGACAAGCCTGGATGTGTCTCTGTTCCTTTGCGGAACCCTTTAAGTCTTCCTTTATTAATATCCCATTCGACGGCTCATCACTGTTTAGGCCCAAAGTAAAGGAAACTTTAACCAGGTGTGAGCAGGAAGGCAAGATCTTATCTGCCTTTAAGGTCCATTTTTCGACTCCTACTCGGCCCTACCCTAAGGGCCCTAGGGGAGGAAAAATGTGGTTCCGAAAAACTCAGGCAGCCTTTCAGGACACACGTGGAAAAAAACCCTCTAGAGGCAGAGGGGAGGGGTATAATGGAAGACGCCACCCCAGTGGCAGAGGGGGCCCGCAACAACAGAGTGACAGGGGTCAGTTCTCCAGTCAGTCCTACCAGCGCCCCTGAAAGGGGGCCCGACTGTTCGGCTCTGGAGGCAGTTGGGGGTTGCTTGTCTTTGTACCCAGAAGCCTAGCTAAACATAACATCGGATACTTGGGTAGAAAGCATCATTTCCAGAGCATATTTCATTCCGTTCTTTACCCCTCCTATTCCTATAAAGAAAATCCCAGATGTTCCACCCAATCTCAGGGAACAAGCAATCGTAGAGGTCCGCAGATTGCTAGAAAAAAAGAGTCATCCAACCAGTCCCAGCAGACCAAGTCAGATTCGGAACTTACTCAAGATTCTTTTTAGTGCCAAAGAAAACAGGGGACTGGAGACCTATATTGGACTCCAACAGACTCAACCAGTTCATAAAGAAAGAGAAGTTCCGAATGGTCACGCTTCAGTCCATTCTTCCCTTCTTAGGGAAAGGTGATTGGATGTGCTCCATAGATCTCAAGGACGCGTACTATCACATAAAGATGAACAGATGCTCCAGAGATCATCTGCACTTCCGGCTGTGAGCCAGTCATTACCAGTTTCAAGCCCTGCCCTTTGGTCTCACTACAGCCCCCAGAATGTTCACCAAATGCATGGCAGTGATCACGGCTCACCTGAGACGTCTAGGATTCCAGGTGTTTCCATACCTAGACAATTGGCTCCTCACCGCTACCACCAGGCATCAACTGACTCAGGCAGCACAATACACTCTGACACTCTGCCATCAATTAAGCATTACAATCAACTTTTAAAAGTCTGCCTTATTGCCATCGCAGCATACTGTTGTTATAGGAGCAGAGTTAGATACATCAACTACCACTCTACATCTCCCTATTGAAATAGTCTCCCTTCTCCACCAAAATGTCATCTTACTGGTGTCAAAGAGCAAAGCTACAGCAGTGGAGGTATTGAAAATACTAGGTTTGATGGTGGCAGCAATCCTGGCTATACCACTCGCAAGGATGCATATGCAAATTCTTCAATGGCTCCTCTTCGCTCAGTGGTCTTACCAGAAACTACCAATGCACCACAGGATTCTTATCACAAATTCTTGCAGGAGAGACCTTCGGTGGTGGTTGACGTCTCTTCATGTCACAATCGGAAGACCCTTTGCCCCCCCCCCCCTCCAGTAGCCACTGTGACCACGGACGCTTCCGTGATAGGGTGGGTGGGCATTTTCAGGGAAAGACTGCCCAAGGCACATGGACAGATCAAGAATCACATCTGCACATCAATGTTCTAGAGTTGAGAGCGGTACTTTGGGCGTTGCAGTACTTTCAGGACACTCTCCCTCTAGGGATGATTGCAATTCAGACCGACAACATGTCAGTAGTCTGGTACTTGAACAAGCAGGGTGGAACCAAGTCTTATCCCCTTTGTCGAGAAGCCCTCAGGGTCTGGCAATAGGCTGTGTCATCCCAGCATTTCCTCTTAGCAACTCACATCCTGGGGAAATCCAACGTGATAGCGGACAAGCTAAGCAGGGCAATATTACTCCCTCATGAGTGGTCTCTCAAACAACAGGTTGCAGAGTTGATTTTCCACAAATGGGGCCAGCCTTGCTGCGACCTTTTTGCCAGCCACATCAATTAAAAATGCAGAAGCTGCTTTGCCCTAATACCACCTCCCGGTCACCCCCTGAGAGATGCACTTTTACACGATTGGGCTCCGGGTCTCCTCGATGCATTTCCACCCTTCACATTAATACTCAGATATTTACAGAAAGCAAAATCTCTGGGAAGGACTGTTATACTCATAGCCCCCTACTGACCTTGACAGATATGGTTTCCATTTTTCCACCATCATCTGTTGGAAGATCCATGGATCCTGGACCCAGTTCTGGACCTTCTGACTCACCCGTCAAGGGATCTTCATCCTTCTCTGCAGTCTCTTAAACTGACTGCTTGGCTAATCCACTTCCCCTAATTGCTAGCCTTCGTTCAATTTCAGAAGAAACAAGACAGATTCTCTTATCTTCTCACAAGCCATCTACCAGGAAATTATATGGCAGTAAATGGAAAAGGTTCTCAATTTGGGCCAATGCACAGAACATTGAGCCTTTCCGAGCTCCGCTATCTTCGATTTTAGAATTCCTAACAAAAATTTTTAAGGAAGGGGCAGCAGCTGCTAGAGTTTGAGTTCAGTTAGCTGCTATCTCAAATTTTCACTTTGGTCTTGGTGGCTCAAATATTATGAGTCATAAATTATCTAAAACCTTCCTTAAAGGCGTTTTTCATACGAGACCTCCAATCAAAATTCCCTTTTCTCCCTGGAATTTAAACTTTATG